>NW_026897531.1:0-34062 GCF_033153095.1 Gastrolobium bilobum
CAAATGCACCCGCAATGTTCATGGATTAGATGAACAGGATTTTCCAGCCGTATCTGGATCAGTTTGTGATTGTCTTCATTTACGACATTGTGATTTACTCCAAGACTGAGGAGGAGCATGCGGAGCATCTGAGGATTGTTCTGCAAGTGCTGAAGGAGAAAAAGGTTTATGCTAAGCCTTATAAGTGTGTGTTTTGGCTCAAATTAGTCAAGTTTTTGGGGCATGTGATTTCAGCAGATGGAGTTGCAGTGGATCCCAACAAGATCGAGGCCGTGCTGGATTGGGAGAGACCCAAGACAGTTACGGAAGTGAGGAGCTTTTTAGGTTTGGCAGGTTACTATCGGAGGTTCATCAAGGGATTCTCCATAATGGTTCTCCCTTTGACTCGTCTTACCTGAAAGGAGACTCCATTTGTGTGGACTCACGAGTGTGAGGAGTGCTTTCAGGAGTTGAAAGAGAGATTGACGACTTCACCTGTGTTGATCCTTCCTAATCCTGAGGAGCAGTTTGAGCTTTACTGTGATGCTTCTGAAAAGGGGCTGGGTTGTGTTTTGATGCAGTCTGGTAGAGCTGTTGCTTTTGCTTCGAGGCAGTTGAAACCTCATGACGACAACTACCCGACTCATGATTTGGATTTGGCTTTGATTGTTTTTGCTTTCAAGATTTGGAGGCATTATCTGTTCGGTATGCAGTTTGTTGTGTTCAGTGACCACAAGAGTTTGAAGTATCTGTTTGATCAGAAGGAGTTGAACATGAGGCAGAGGAGATGGATGGAGTTTCTGAAGGACTACGACTTTGAGTTGAAGCCAATGTGGTAGCTGATGCTTTGAGTCGGAAATCCGTGAGTCTATCCAATTTGACGATGGGTGACTTCAACATCATAGAGAAGTTTCGAGATTTGAAGGTGACTTCTTTATTTAGGGGTTCACTTCTCGAGATGGAGACTGTGAGAGTCAGGAATGAGCTTATGGACAAGATCCAAGAGGCGCAAGTGCAGAGAGAGTGTCTCGATTACGTGAAGAACCAAGACGGTGTGTCTTGGAATAAGGATGGACTTTTGCTGTTTCAGAAGCGGATTTTTGTTCCTCGAGGTCCTTTGACCGAAGAGGTTATGGCAGAGGCCCATAAGGGTCAGTTTACTGTTTACCCTGGTGCTACAAAGATGTATCAAGACCTGAAGGGAAATTTCTGGTGGCCAGGAATGAAGAAGGACATAGTTGTGTATGTGTCCAAGTGTTTGATCTGCCAAAAGGTGAAGATTGAAAACCATAAGCCGTCTGGTAAACTTCAACCTCTTGAGATTCCGGAATGGAAATGGGAGAGCATTTCCATGGACTTCGTAGTGGGTTTGCCTAAGACTCAGGCGGGTTTAGACTCTATCTGGGTCATCATGGACAGACTGACGAAGTCTGCCCATTTTCTTCCGATGAAGGTGAGCTTCACTACAGAGCAGTTGGCCAGACTTTATGTTCGCGAGATTGTGAGACTTCACGGAGTGCCCAAGAGTATCATTAGTGATAGGGACCCGAAGTTCACATCTCGGTTTTGGGAGGCGCTGCAGGAGGCTTTTGTTACGCAGTTGAGATTGAGTACCGCCTATCACCCTCAGACTGATGGACAGACTAAGAGGACCATCCAGACCTTGGAGGACATGTTGAGGGCTTGCACGTTGGAGCATGGTTCAGCATGGGATAGGTACCTTCCGCTGGTTGAGTTTTCGTATAACAACAGCTTTCATGCTAGCCTGGGCATGGCGCCCTACGAGGCGTTGTATGGTAGGAGGTGTCGAACTCCTACCTGCTGGTCTGAGGTTGGAGATCGTGAATTGTTTGGCTTGGACTTTGTCCAAGATACCACCCTGTAGATCCAGATGATTAGGGAAAAGTTGAAGCAGACGCAGAATCGCTAGAAGAGCTATTATGATGTTAAGCATCGTCCACTAGAGTTCAGTGAGGGTAAGCACGTGTTTGTGAAACTTTCACCTGTCACCGGTGTTGGACGGGCACTCGGAGTGAGGAAGCTGAGCCCGCGATATATTGGGCCATACCAGATCCTTGGTAGAGTAGGACCTGTTGCCTAACGGCTTGCCTTGCCTCCGAACTTGGCCAACATCCACGACGTGTTTCACGTGTCTCAGCTTCGGAAGTATGTAGCGGATCCTTCGCACGTGGTGCAGCCGGATGATGTGGAGGTTCGGGACAACTTGAAAACTCCCGTCGGACCACTCAAGATTCTCGATCGTGGCGAGAAGCAGCTGAGGAGCAAGATCATTCCGATGGTCAAAGTGCAGTGGACAGGAAGAACTCCTGAGGAGTGTGCTTGGGAGCGAGAGGACGAGCTCCTCCGGCAATACCCCGAGTTTCGGGACAGGTATGTTTCTGATTTTGAGGACAAAATTCTAAAAAGGTGGGGTGAATGTAAGAACCCGCACCGTTAATTAAGGAAGTTAATTAATTAATTATGTGAAATTAGGAAAAAATTCCATAATTGACCCTAATAATTATTATGAGGCTTAAATAAATATAGAAAGTGGTTATAATGTTGAAAGTCGTTTTTCTAACTAAAACTGCAAATACCGGTTTTGCTAGTCGGTATAAATGCGTACCGAGAAAGTATCCCAGAAAATTATAATAAGTACATGAATATTACTAGAATAATATATAGGACTTGTAAAACGAGTTTCAAGTTAAAATAATGAGAAATGGTGCCAGAACTAATATTGGCTATGGGAAAAGCGCGTACCGGAAAGGTGCTGCGAAAAATATAAGAAAAATATGATAATTCTTGTAAAATTGAGTAGGTTCAGAATCCTGAGTTTGTGATTAAAATGCTAAGCGTAGCAATTAACGTTAATATTGTGTGTTTAATTGTTAAATGACTATATATACATTAGTTTGGCACTAAACCCTAGGCCATACACTATCCTACGTGACTCTTGAGGGACTGGTCAGCTGGTGCTTGGTTCTATTGTCTCCCTTTACCATTTTCTTGGTCAAGTTGTCACCTTTGCTTGAGTTATTCACCTTTCAGCTTGTTTACACTTGAGAGCTATCATTGTGAGGGGGTGAGGGTGCATATTCTGAGTCCTTGCCATTGTGTGAGTCAGTTTTGCAGGCTGAGTTTGGGAGTTGGGTTGTGGGAACCTTGGTGATGGAATTTTGAACTTCAAAGTGTCACCTTTGTGAAGAAAGAACTCGTCTTGTGTGCCATTTTCGTGCACCATCTTAGCCTGAGTATTTGGGGCTGCTTGGTGAGCTCCAAGAGCCTTCTTTTCTGATTTTGAAGCTTGGTAAGTGTTACCTCCCTTTGATCATAAGTTTAATGGGTTAAAGTTGATATCTTGGCATGTTTAATGAGTTAAACAAGTAACCAACTGGTATGTGAACTTAAAACAGAGTAAAAATGCATGCTTTGACGTTTTAAAGTGTTAAAAATGGAACCTTTGATGGATATCTTCGCGAAACGCGGAAACTGCATTTTGTCGTGAAATATCTGGATATGGATATCCAGATATTGATATCCGGATATTGATATCTGGATATGTAGTTCAGTGATATCGGATATTGATATCCGGATATGGGGTTCTGTGATATCCGGATATGCCCCCGACAAATATCCGGATATTCTGGAATTTTGAAGAACAGTAGCTGCACTGTTCATACAGTAGGCTTTTGGGGGTTTATGGACCCTAGTTTGAGGAAGTTGAACTTCTGTAATAATTGAACTAAGTCAGAATCAAGTGATTAAGGGCTTGTGGCTTATGTGAAGCCTTAAGACGTAAAACGTAAGGAAAGACATTGTCTTTATGCTTTATGCTTGTAGAGTATGATTGTTGATATATTATTGGTCCAAAACAGATTGTGATTCTGCTGTGTTTGGACTTTGAGCTGTGAATTCTTGGCTTGGATTGTTAGCTTGCAAGGTAGGCTTTCGTGTCATCTGTTTAGCCATGTTGTGGTTCCACCATACCCCATGGGGGAATGGTTTATATGCATGTTGTGTTACATGCTTTGATATATTTGAAATGCTTTTGAGCTGATATGTGCAATGTTTTATGATATGTATGTGGTGTTCACCCGATGGGATGGTATCCTAAGGGTAGGTACGACAGGGCGCGTACTGTGTGGGTAATAGACGTATTCCTACATTTCTCTGGCCAGTAGATTATTGTATTGACACCCATGACATGATTATCTGCTGCATTGCACTATTTTGGAAATGATATTGTTAAACTATTTTGGAACTTATATTGCACATGTAAGTGAGCTTGGGGTGGAAAATCTTTGAGGACCCCTTGTCTTACTGAGATTTCTTGTTAGAGATCTCACCCCACGTTTGGGGCGCTTATTTCAGGTTCAGGTAGTATGGGGCTGATGCCTCTGGCGGCAGGAGGCCAGAGCTTAGTTGATGATATTGCTGTTTATTTTGCTGACATGTTGGATGCTGGATATTCTGCTGATGTGATGTTTTTTGTTTCTTTTATTATGCTGTTGATGTTGAGACTTCTGTTGGGCTTGTGCCTTATTTGGGTGAGCATGGGGTTTGTCCGTGCCACTTTATGTTAGTACCTTGAGTTGAGTTGTATAACTTAGTAGGTTGTCCGGTCTACGTGTTGTAGTTCCGTGACTAGAGACTTATATCTGTTATTTTAATTAATGAGGTATTTCAGTTAGCTTTCTTTTGCAATTTACATACAGGCATGATTTTATTTAATTGATTAATTAAGCAAGTTAGTAATGATAATGACGTCATAATTGAAAAGAAAAAGATATTTCGCATTTTTAATTAAGCGCAGCTTAATACGATGATATGATAACATTACCGGATATATACGGGGTGTTACAATTACCGACAGTTGAATAAGGTTACTATCAAGAATAAGTATCCTTTGTCGCGTAGTGATGAATTGTTGGATCAGCTGGGAAGTGCAACTGTATTTTTTAAGATTGATATTTGGTCCGGGTATCACCAGGTCCGAATAAAATCTGAAGACAACATTCAGGTCCAAGTATGGACACTGAGTATTTGGTCATTCCATTCGGGATTACTAATGCTCCTATCATGTTCATGAGCTTTATGAATCAGATTTTTAAGCCCTATCTAGATCAATTCGTGGTCGTCTTTATTGATGACATCCTGATATACTCTAAGAGTAAAGAAGAGCATGCGATACATTTAAGGATTGTTCTTCAGATCTTGAGAGATCATTAGCTTTATGCTATGTTATCCATGTGTGAATTTTTTCTTTCTCATATACATTTTCTTGGCCATGTCATCTCATCTAAAGGAGTGGCACTGGACCCAAGTAAAATACAAGCAGTGATTGATTGGGAATGTCCTAGAAATATTACAGAAATCAAGAGTTTTCTTGGTTTGGCTGGGTATTATAGGCGTTTTATGAAGGATTCTCATAGATGGTACTACCTTTGACACGGATGACCCGTAAAGGGAATCCGTTTGTGTGGACTCAAGAGTGTGAAGTGAGTTTTCAAGAATTGAAGAGGAAGTTGACCACTACTCCGATTTTAATTCTTCCTGATTGTACAGGTAAATTTGTTATTTATTATAATGTATCTAAGTTTGGATTGGGTTGTGTTCTGATGCAAGACCGTTAGGTGGTTGCTTATGCTTCACATCAGTTGAAACCACATGAGGAAAACTATCCTACACATGATCTTGAGTTGGCAGCCATAGTATTTGAATTGAAAATTTGGCGACACTTTTTATACGGTGCCAATTTCACCATCTTTAGTTAACACAAAAGCATCTGTTTGACCAAAATGAATTGAATATGAGACAACGACGATGGATGCAATTTCTAAAGAATTATGACTTTGATTTGCAATACCATCCAGGTGAAGCCAACATGGTAGCTGATTCTCTGAGTCGAAAGACAATGAAGTGGCTAGTTTGATGATTTCTGAGTATGATTTGATTGAAAGTTTAGAGATATGTGTATTCCTATCAGTTTAGAGGATGATCGGTATGTATTGACTTCTTGTGAAATTCAGGATTATCTAAATGAGCAGATTAAGGAGGCTCAGTTACTTGATAAAGGGGTTCAGTCTATGAAAGACAAGGATTTTGTGTTCACTGATAAGCGAGGTGCGAAATTTTATAAAGATATGATCATTGTTCTATATGTGTATGAAAGACAAGGATTTTGTGTTCACTGCAAAGCGATGGTGGATAAGGTTTTGACTGAGGCTCATATGTGTATGTACACTATCCATCCTGGTGCTACCAAGATGTACCAAGACTTGAAACAGAATTTATGGTGGTTTAGTATGAAGAAAGACATTGCTCAATTTGTGAATAAGTGTTTGACATGTCTGAAAGTTAGGTTTGAGCATCAGAGGCCCTCTGTATTACTGCAACCCTTGGATATTCCAGAATAGAAATAGATCGGTATTTCTATGGATTTTGTTGTGGCATTACCAAGGCTCAGGCTGGATTTGATTATGTATGGGTTGTGGTAGACCGATTGACTAAGTCTGCACATTTCATTCCAGTCAAGACGAGTTTCACCACTGAGTAGTTGGCTAGATTGTATGTGAGAGAGATTGTGAAACTTCGTGGTGTTCCAGAAAGCATCATTAGTGATCGGGACCCTAAGTTCACTTCTCGATTTTAGAGAGGATTACAACAGGCATTTGGTACGCAGCTGAGATTGAGTATACCTTATCATCCTCAAACTGATGGTTAGACTAAGAGGACCATTCAGACTCTAGAGGACATGTTGAGGACTTGTGCCTTAGAGCATGGGACTGCTTGGTACAAGTATCTACCTCTTCTAGAATTTTCCTACAATAATGGTTAGCTTGCCAGTTTGGACATGGCTCCCTAGGAGGCTTTGTATGGCCGTAGGTTCAGGATGCTTACTTGTTGGTCAAATATTAGTGAGAGGCAGTTATTTGGGCCAGACATGGTTCAAGAGACTACTGATCATATCGCTATGATTTAGGATCGATTGAAGAAAGCTCGGAGCCGTCAAAAGAGTTATTATGACGGGAAACATCGACCCCTAGAATTTTCTGAAGGGGATCATGTGTTTATCCTATTGTCACTGACTACAAGTGTTGGGTGTGTTCTCGGGATGAGGAAGTTGAGTCCTAGGTTCATTGGGCCCTACAAAATAATAAAAGACTTTCGTAGAAGTTTCTCTTCGAAGGGAGCATGATGTTGGGCCTTACACTTGAGGGGAGGATGTTAGAAATATTCAATTATGAGTAGTAGTGAAGTTCCACATCGGTTAAATGTGAACCAAATGAGGACCATATAAGTGCGAAAGAGCCATAAATCTACAACCTTAAAGTTTTGGATTAAGATGTGGTGTCAGCCCACTTATTGTGGTTTCTCATTTGGCCAATTGGTAAATAAATCCTTTGCAAAGGTTTTGGGCTCCCTCGTACCTTTCTCAATAAAAATTTCTCACAAAATTAGTTCAACTATTATAAACTCTAGTACTTCTCATTTTATTTTGTTCAATAATTCAATTTGAGTTTGATTGCATTATATAATTTGACTTTAATTATATAATGTTATTTTAATAATTTATAATAAATCAAATTCTAAAAAATAAGGGGAAGAAAATAGATGTGAAGAAAATCCATGGCCGATAAGGTTGATTGTTTTGGATAACATAAAATAGAGGCCCAAAAATGAAGGCAAAAGCCCGCAGTATCTCAATAACTATTTGACTTATCTTTTATCTTTATCTTATCTTTATCTTTATTTCCTTATCATTATGAATTAGTCAGTAGGAATAGGTTGTTCTATACAATTGTGAAACCCCAGATCAAGTAATAAAAACATTATAATTGTAAATCTTTTCCTCTCTTTCAGTTTTCTCTCTTCTTAATTTGGTTCTAAATTTAATTTCTTCCTTCATTGGTGTTTTCATTGTCTTCATCTCTCATGACCGAAAACATGTGTTTTTGTAACCAGCGAGTGGAAAACATAGAACATAAACTCCATGCAGAACTTGGAGTTACAACAAGTATAATGGCCCTCACCGATAAATTTTTATTTTAGAGATTTAATTTGAGGATTTGGATGCAAAATATGTGTTTAGAATGTGATTTTGTACAGTTTGGCACTTCTACGAAAATCTTGTGAATAGTGATTTCTGTCGGATATTTTGTACCATTGTTTAAGCAATCGAAAGAGTCTAGATATGAATAAATTATGTGATAAGTATATGGAAATCCAATATATGCCAAACAATTCATGTTTAGACCAAAAATGATAAGTTAGAAGTATTACGGTTTTGCATACAAACCGTGCACAGTTAGTGATTCACGGTGTATTTCATAAAAAACGGTGCAGAAACCCAATTGTGAATTGCTAATACTGTTGCTTAGGGAATAAAAGTAAATGTAAATGAGCACAGAAAAATAAAATTCTATCTGTAGCTTTGAGTTAATACCGAGTCAAGTTAAGTGAAATTAAGTATGAGCAATGTTGGGTGGTTTGTTGATGGTGGAAAAAATATGTATTCTGATAGGGGACGTTCCTCTGTTCTAATTTAGCAATGAAAAACAGAGTTGTTCCCTTACTTCCAACCCAAGTGCGCAAGTGCACGCATCAAGTAATAATGGGTGTATTAAGGCCCAGATTATCGTTCCCACGAGGATAGAACTCTAAATAATGTCTTAAACTATTTTATAAAGAATGAAAATGAGAAGAAAAGTTAGTTGTTGAACTGTCTGGTCAGACATTCCTTACTGTCTTGACAACGTTCCTTAGGAACAATAAGTTTAATCTGATGGCAAATAATTACTCGTTGCGTTATATATGTGACCCTTCCTTTTTAAGAGAAGGTGTGATAATAGTCATTGGAGTTTGATAGATACAAGATTGAACAAAGTAAAAATAACAAAGCAGTTATAACTATAATCAAGAGACAACAAGGTGGATGTTTTTAAAACAGTTTAACATAAGGAACAGATTTACTGCTTCATTCTTAAATAGTTATTTTCTCTGCTCAAGACTTGGCACTTTTTGGCTTTGTCCCAGTTTCTTAACTGCCAACTCTGATTCCTCAGCTCATGGACTAGATGGCTCACAAGTTTCCATATTCCTATGGCTCCCTTGACTCCAACAGATACTTGGTACAAAACCTTAAAATGGACGAAGTGGCCCCTTATTCCTAAGGTGACCAATAGTGTTTTTGCCAAAACACTACCTTCCCCCACTGGCTAAGCTGTCTGAAATCCCTTCCTTATGGAAGTTCCTTTCTCAGTATGTGTTCAATTTCCATTGATACACAATGAATATAGCTTACTTAGACAGAGAAATACAGAAAGCTTCGGTCAAGAGTTTTGAAAATAATTCTCTAAGAGTTTTGCAGCTTATCCGTTCCACAGATACTTCAGCCCATGGCTGATACTTTAAACATAATTATTCTAAACTGAAGTCCCATAGACCCGAGATTCAGTTCAGAGATAACGAATGGAATGAAAAGAAGTAACAGTTATATTAAATTGAAACAAGAAGGTTTACAACGCAACATAAAATGGAGAAGATGGTTTGATGCTCGTGAGGAGTCTTTAGGGGATGATACAGAACAAGGAAGAAGGGTTGTCACTTAACTATAGTTACAACTATACAAAATTAAACTACTAACTAATACTAGGTGATCTCTTCTTTCAGGACTTCAATCCCTCTAGAATTCGATGATGTTTTTGTATTTGGGACTTCCTATTTATAGGTAGAAGAGCGGGTGGCAGTCTTGTAAATCCTTTGGAGTTGGTTTCTTGAATGAAGGGACGGGGCAGTGGCAACAGTGTTTAGAAGCTTGCAAATTGCTTGATGGGACAGTTTTTGTTGATGATTAGCCGTTTTCTTGCAGTCCCCCATACCTTGCTTTCTTCTTAGCCAATGAGAACTCTTGATTCTCTGCTCTTCACGTTTCTTGGTGCTTAAGTGGTGCACCACCTTTGCTTTTAGAAGACGTTGTTTCCACGTTTCCTGCAAAATGGACAGAAGCATTAAATAAGTGCAGCAGGTGTAATAATTGCTCTTAATTCGTTCCCCTTTTAATATATTTTCAAAGGAATACGTCATCATACGTTCCCCCACTGTGTTTTTGTCACAAATGTGTAAAACACGTGATTTTCATGCTGAAGTTGTTCATCAGATGAGGGAACGTATGGTATTTTTCCATCAAAATGGGCTTAGATGGGGACGAATTTACGTCCCATCAAACACCCCAAAATTAAACTATTGGTTGTCCTCAAACAACTCAGAAATATTGTATCAGACTGCTCAATTTCAAAGAATAGCTCAATAGAAAGAAACTTGAGCCAGTTAGCAATCATAAACTTTTCAAAAAATGAGCTACTCTCCGTAGGTGATAAGTAAGAATAATTTGTTCCAAGGTAAGTGAAGGTTGCTGATCTTCTGTCTCACTGTCACTCAGGGCTTGGTGTTTTCTCTGTCCATTCCTGGATGTGATTCTTCAGAACTTTCTTTTCTGCTGCTTTCGTATGAATTGTAGATGTCTTCCCTTCCAAGGATCTTTTGATAGGGGGTTTATGGATGTGTGGAAGAATGGTGGTCTTAAGTATGGGGTCAGGGAATGTTTACCTTTGTGCTTCTGAACTGGACTTTTTCTGTTTGGGGGAACACCTTTTCTTTTTGTACCTTTTCTTCCCTTGAAGGGAGGTTTTCTGGTATTTTCGTCTGAATTCTTTTGAATGGTTGTTCCCTTTTTCTTTGTTTTTCTTTCTTTTGTCCTTTTTGTTCATTTTTTGGATCTGTTCCTTGCCCCTTTCTAATTGACCTGGTAATGTGTTTGGTGACTATGGATGGAATAGAAGTGAATGTATGGTTTTTTTTATCCTTGTTAGTGAAATCCATCTGTTCTTCAGAAGTACTTACAGCATCAAGGAAAGTTTAGAAGTTTCATTATGGTTACACCTCAGGAACGCTCTCATAAGTAAGTGTTTGTCCTTTTTCTGTTCTTTACCATCTTAGTTCACACAGATCAACATCCCTAAAAAATCTGAAGATTAAGGCTCTGTTTGAATACTGTTTTCAAAAACAGTTTTTTAGTTTTTAGAACAAAAAAACAAAAAAACTCGTTTGGTAAGGCCTGTTTTGTAAAAAAAGTTTTAAAAACTGTAACTGTTTTTTTGTTTTTAGAATCAAATTTAGAGAACATGTCTGAGTTGTTTTTATTTTCTGTTTTGGTTTTTAACTTTCAAAATAAAAAAAACATAGAAAACAACTGTTTCCATAATTATTCTACAAAACAGTTTTAAGAACAAAAAAACCAAAACACAATCAAACAGACCCTAAATTCTCTGTACTCTTCCTATTTCAGGCACTCAGAGAAAGAATAAGAATGATTGGTCAATGACTTTGTATTTCATGTTGTTGGCTATTAAAAATTGTACAGCCTTAATACTATAACTGAAATGTATGTACCAAGCAGTTTAATCAAAAAGTCTTTTTCATTGCAAAAAGTTAATATTTACAAGGGAACGGAAAGGGAAATAAATAATACTGGAAATAAACTAGAATTTAACAATTAGGAGGGTTTTCTCCTTTTCACTAGGGACGTCTGATGTCCTTCTGAGCACCTCCAGTTTCTTTGGCTTCATCAACTTCCTCTTATGTGAGAGGTCTCCTCCTGAGCTGATCTCTCAATCTTAATACTTCAGCTGCAGGTAGCCATTTCTTAGCATCTTTCAATAGATCACTGATTATGGCAACGAGGAAATTGATGGTGGACCTCATCATTGTCCTGCCAGTGCGAATGTGGACAATCTGTCCTTCAATGTCCAACAGCCTCATCTCCAACTCATAAATTCTCCCCTCCAAAATTGTTCCAAAGGCTTTGAGGGCTTCTTTGGTTTCTTTCCTTTCTTCAAAGTGCTTGAGGAGGAGCTTATTAAGCAGGAGTTCAGCTCTGTGGTTATGCAGGGAGTTGGAGAGTATTAGGGAGTCAGATGCTCTTCTGATTTCTCCCTTGACAACTTGGAGTGTTGATGCATATGAGGCAACACTGGTGTCCTGGATGGTTGTCCTGATGGGCTGAGCTGCTGTTCTCTCTGTGCCTTCTGCTGTTCCTAGAATTTGTTGAAGGAAGAAGAGAGTTGGTCCAACCCGTCCCTTAGAGCCTTCAACTCATCATTGGTGCTGGTCATATCAATTTGAGGGACGGATTGCTTTGCTGGCAGCAGCTTTTCTATTCTTTTCCCCATCATCTCAAAAATTTCAGCAATCCTAATTTGTTATTTCTTCCTTGTAGGAAGGGGAATTGCTGGAATGGGGGATTTTTGTTGGCTTTACTGGCTGCTGCCAATAACAGGGGGTTCATCAGGTGCTTGCCTGCTGACCACCTCTGGTGCATTGGATGTTGAGGGATTGCTTTAGTGTGTTCCTCCGTCAGTGGAGGAATGGCCATTCATTCCTCCTCTGCTAAGGCTCTAGCAAGAGCCTCGTCCCTAGAAGTATCAGGACAGATAATAGGGTAAGAGAGGGTACCTCCCAGTTTGAGTTGCCTGGGAACGGATGGCTTTTTCTTCTTCTTAGGGGATTCAACAAGAATCCTCTTTCCTCTGTCAGCTTTCTTTTGTGCTGAGCATCTTGCTCAGCCACTGGTGTTTCAGCAGCAGATGCTGCTTCTTTTTCTGTTCTCCCCTCTCCTTGTTGTTGCCTATGAGAGGGTTATGCTGTGATAGGTGTTGGTGAAGAGTGAGGAGGTGGTGGGGACAGAACGTCAGAGAGAGTATGAGCTGAGCTGCTTAAGGACATCTCCTTTGCAGTTGGCTTAGGTTTTGACGTTCCCTTAGCCTTCAGTCTTTTTAACAGAGGCTCACTGTCTTCACTTGCTTACTCTTTGTCAGAGAGGGTGATGGGCTTTTCAGAAGATGCTCCCTCTGGCCTCTTAGTGCTGATGAGGGTTCTCTTCAGCCTTTGACTTGAACGTTCCCCCTTTCTCAGGGAAGCTTTGGCAATGGATTTCTTCTTACCCAGTTTGCTTTCAGTAGCAACAGGGGCATCCTTCTTTACCTTTGTGGGAGGAGGAACAGTTCTTCTTGCCAGAACGTGGGCAGGAGTGGTGGATTTTGAAGGAATGGCCTTGGAGGTTTTCTTCTGAGGGGCCACAGGGGCTTCCTCATCATCATCACTGGTGGCAGTGCGTCTAAATGCTTCAGGAACTGGCTGAGCTGTTTCAATGTATGTGCTCTTCAGACCGTTCCATGTCTTACCATCAATGACAGAAGCCACCCTTGTTATATCATTTGGGTGAGTCTCCACACCAGTTCTCAGGCAGAGCTTTGTAATGAGACAGGGGAGGCAGACAGTGGTCTTTCTCATCTCCCTCTTCAAGCTGCCATAGATGAGGGGTACTGCATCAAAAGGAGTGTTCTTCATGATGCAGTAAATTTGAACTTGGAGTGCCAACTTGACAGTGGCCTCATGAGTGGAGGGAGTGAGGTTGGAATTGGCAAACAATGTCCAGAGTCTGGCTTCGTCCCTCATGCTTCCCTTGCAGAGGGCTCCTTTGGTGTAAGTGGGGTTTCTGATGGCTATTGTCCCTAGCACGTCCCCCAGAAATGTGGAGACTTCCTTACTGTCTAAATACTCTTGGTGTGGACAGTTGGAAACAGTGGGTAGATAAAGTACTTCCTTGATAGCAGTGGGGGAAAATGACACTTGCTTTCCCCTCACTGTGACCACATCAGTGACGTCCTCTTCAGGCAGCCTCCTTGTCTGATACATAAATTCTCCCACTATGGAGAAATTCATCTCTCGTTCATCAGTGGCAAAACAAAGCCACTTGAGCCTGGTCAAGGCTTTCTTTACGAACGGAGGCAGAACAATTTTGTCCTGTTGCATGGCTATGTTTCTTTCTACGTATAGATGGACGATGGGTTCAATAAGCTCAGGTTCATGGTCAGGGCTGGCCACAAGAGTTACTTTCACTGAGAGTTTAGTCATTTTTGACAGAAAGAAGGTTAGGGCACAATGGAGAAGGAGGACAAAAGTTTCTAAGTTAATGGGGAGTAGTAAAACTCGAAGGAAGGAAGGGTTGAGTTTAAGTAGACAATGAAGGAGGGGAAATGGAGAGTTTTCTGGGACGTGGAGGTTAAGGAAAGGAGGTGGAGTGGGTAGTGGAATGGGGACGTTACAGAACGAGTGGTCAGCAGTTAGTGGTGTGTAACTGATGATGATGGATGTAAGGAGATGGAACAGTTTAGGTCAGAATACGTGGGAGAGAGGGAAAAGCAGTTCAGTTGTCTTAATGGGTGAGGAGACGGTTGCTTTTTTAGAGCACGTTTTCAAGATTTGCCATAAATGCAAATTTGATATGGATGCGTACCTTGTGAGTGACTCAGCAGGGATAGGTGTTCCAGTCATTCTTATCTCTTAACCCAGGGAACGTTCCGTTTGTCTTTTCCTAACTAAAATTAATAGAAAAGATAAAGAAAAATGCTGACTATGTAATTGTAAATCTAGCCTAATAAGGGAACGTAAAACAACTAATTATTATTTACTACAGTTCATACTAGCTTTTTTTTATTGGGATAGTGTGGTTAGTAACCACCCTAAAACTACGTTCCTGGAACGGAACGTACTTTATTTGGACTTTAGAGTAGAACATCAGACGTTCTATCCTTTTGGGAGCTATGTGGTTAAGATTAACCACCCCAAAAATTTGCTCTTTGTTAGAGAGCAAATGTATTTACTAGGTTGCCTCCCAGTCAGCGCTTAGTTTATTGTCTTTAGCTAGACATGGTACTTACCTTTTTAGGTCTCTGGAGAAGTTGTTGAGGGAACTTCAGTGTCCCCTGGTAGTTATCTTGGTATTCTTGTATTGAGGCTGGCAGCAATCTGTCCCAGATAGGACTCAATGTTTCTGACCACTGCATCATTCCTGGTGACATATTCTTTGACATAGTTTTCCAGGGTGTTGATACGTTGGTAATCTCTGTGGAACGGAACGTAATTGGTTCTTCTTGGTTCAAACGTTCCACTGCTGCTGCCTTGCTGGTACTGCTGCTGCTGGTTGTTGAATGGTCTGTGGTTCGTGGGTGGTCTCCATTGGGGATTATGGTTCTGATATTTCAGGATAGTTCCTCCCGGATTTGAATTGGTGTTGCGCCCTGCTTGTAGATTGTCCCTGGCTTGGGTGAAGTTCATGTTCCCAAATTTTTCTGCATAACACACCAATGCAGTGGATGGGCAGTCTGTTGAGTCATGAACGTCACCACAGGCTGAACAAGGTTCAGTTTCAGCTGCTGTGAGTTGCAAGACTTCCATCCTTGGTGCTTCTTGATCATTTTTTAGGTTCTTCACCTCATTCATGAGTGAGGATAGCTGGGCTTCCATGGCAGTTTGTTTGTCTAGTTCGAGCATGCCAGGCTTCCTTACTGGGCTCACCCTGTCTATTGGCAATTGGAGACATCTTTCTGCAGTTCCTTCTATGATGTCATACCTGGATTCAAGAGTTCCTGTAAAAAAGTATCCTTCTGCAGCAAAATCTAAATGTGACTGAGAAGTATGGTCAAGTCCCTTATAAAAAGATTGTAACACTCCCCAACTCTCTACCCCATGGTTTGGACATTTTCTGATGATGACCTTTGTATCTTTCCCATGCTTCATAGAGATTTTCTCCATAAAACATCCTGAAGTTAGAGAGTTCTACTCTTACATAAGCTTGTCGGGACATAAGGAGAAACTTGTCTATGAATTTGTTAGAGAGTTCCTCCCACGTGTGGATTGATCCAGGGGTGAGAGTCTTCATCCATGTTTTTGCTTTTAAACCTAAGGAGTGAGGGAATAACCTCATTCTCATACTTTCATTTGTCACACCCTCAGCTTTAAAGTTATCACAAATATCTTGAAAGGTTGTGAGGTGTGTGTACAGATCTTCTGCAGGGAGTCCATTGAAGACTCCATCTTCCCTAATCATGTGAAACATGATAGGTTTAAGTTCAAAATTAGGTGCTACTGGGGGAAGGATCACTCCCCTATCTGGTCTGTTCCTGAAAGGAGCAGCCAGAGTTCTAAAATTATGCTCAGGGGGAATATCTTCATTGTTATTGTGATCAGCCATATTTTCAAAAGTTTCTTCCCTGAGGTTTCTTCTTCTTCTATGGAGGGTACGTTCTGGTTCAGGATCAAAGAAGAATTCAGGTATCTCAGTGGAGTGATGAGAATCTGTTTCAGACTCTTCACACATAAACCATAAACACAAGTTATATAAACAGCAGAGTTAGTGACAAGAAAATAAAAACAAAATATACAGAGTATGTACTAAAATAGTAATAAGAACAAAATTTAGTGTTTATATCCCCGGCAACGGCGCCAAAAACTTGTTGGGTGGTTTGCTGATGGTGAAAAAATATGTATTCTGATAGGGGACATTCTTCTGTTCTAATTTAGCAATGGAAAACAGAGTTGTTCCCTTACTTCCAACCCAAGTGCGCAAGTACACGCATCAAGTAATAATGGGTGTATTAAGGCCCAGGTTATCGTTCCCACGAGGATAGAACTCTAAATAATGTCTTAAACTATTTTATAAAGAATGAAAATGAGAAGAAAAGTTAGTTGTTGAACTGTCTGGTCAGACGTTCCTTACTATCTTGACAATGTTCCTCGGGAACAGTAAGTTTAATCTGATGGCAAACAATTACTCGCTGCGTTATATATGTGATCCTTCCTTTTTAAGAGAAGGTGTGATAATAGTCATTGGAGTTTGATAGATACAAGATTGAACAAAGTAAAAATAACAAAGCAGTTATAACTATAATCAAGAGACAACAAGGTGGATGCTTTTAAAACAGTTTAACAGAAGGAACAGATTTACTGCTCCATTCTTAAATAGTTATTTTCTCTGCTCAAGACTTGACACTTTTTGGCTTTGTCCCAATTTCTTAACTGCCAACTCTGATTCCTCAGCTCATGGACTAGATGGCTCACAAATTTCCATATTCCTATGGCTCCCTTGACTCCAATAGGTACTTGGTACAGAACCTTAAAATGGACGAAGTGGCCCCTTATTCCTAAGATGACCAATAGTGTTTTTTCCAGAACACTACCTTCCCCCACTGGCTAAGCTGTTTGAAATCCCTTCCTTATAGAAGTTCCTTTCTCAGTATATGTTCAATTTCCATTGATACACAATGAATATAGCTTACTTAGCCACAGAAATACAAAAAGCTTCGGTCAAGAGTTTTGAAAATAATTCAGAGTTTTGCAGCTTATCCGTTCCACGGATACTTCAGCCCAAGGCTGATACTTTAAACATAATTATTCTAAACTGAAGTCCCATAGACCCGAGATTCAGTTCAGAGATAACGAATGGAACGAAAAGAAGTAACAATTATATTAAATTGAAACAAGAAGGTTTACAACGCAACATAAAATGGAGAAGATGGTTTGATACTCGTGAGGAGTTTTTAGGGGATGATACAGAACAAGGAAGAAGGGTTGTCACTTAACTATAGTTACAACTATACAAAATTAAACTACTAACTAATACTAGGTGATCTCTTCTTTCAGGACTTCAATCCCTCTAGAATTCAATGATGTTTTTGTATTTGGGACGTCCTATTTATAGGTAGAAGAGTGGGTGGCAGTCTTATAAATCCTTTGGAGTTGGTTTCTTGATTGAAGGGATAGGGCGGTGGCAACACTGTTTAGGAGCTTGCAAATTGCTTGATGGGACAGCTTATGTTGATGATTAGCCGTTTTGTTGCAGTCCCCCATGCCTTGCTTTCTTCTTAGCCAATGAGAACTCTTGATTCTCTACTCTTCACGTTTCTTGGTACTTAAGTGGTGCACCACCTTTGCTTTTAGAATAAGTTATTTCCACGTTTCCTGCAAAATGGACAAAAGCATTAAATAAGTGCAGCAGGTGTAATAAATGCTATCAATCCGTTCGCATTTTAATATATTTTCAAAGGAATACGTCATCATACGTTCCCTCACTGTGTTTTTGTCACAAATCTGTAAAACACGTGATTTTCTTGCTGAAGTTGTTCATCAGATGAGGGAACGTATGGTATTTTGCCATCAAAATGGGCTTGGATGGGAACGAATTTACGTCCCATCAAGAAAATACCATATTATTTCCTAAGACATTAAGTGACTTAAATGATTTGTCAATTCCCACTATTCATCAACACTCTCAACCTCTCTTCTCTCTCTTCAAGTCGCGACGGCCATTATGAAAGGGGGGCTAGGGTTTGTTTTCTTTCTCCACTCATTCTCACTCAATAATCCACCAAAATATCAAGTGTCTTACATGAAATTTTAAGTAGAAAACCTAGTGAATCAAACCATCTACTCCATATGTCTTGAAAAGCTTTGTGTTGAGAGATATTTCCTCCCCCAATTTCGTGACATTATTCATCAAGAGGAGAAATTTGGAGTTTTGATGAAGCTTTGCTTGGAGGTTGTTCCTTAGACCTCCTAAGAGTTATTTGTTGTAAGAAATCTCTTATCCATGTGTTTAATTTTTGGATTTGAAGCATTAAATTTTTAAAAGCATATGGGTAGGGAAAATGTTGGATTTGAAATTTCAATTTGTGTTGGATTATTGATGAATATTATGTAGTAATGTGAGGTGAACATGTATATGAGTATAAAGTTTGGAAAATTCCATTGAATCCTCCCACCCTTTTGTGACCATAGTGTGAGTAATTAGGGTTTGATGTTCAAAATTTAATTGGACACCTTGTGAAGGCTTATAAGTATATGTAAGTTGTAAATTAAGTGGGTTATTGAAAGTATAAAAAAAAATCCCATGTGACCCTTCCCTTTAGGTTTCGGCCATTAGGGTTTCTATAGGATTCGAATATGTTAAAATTATTTTGATGATGAGTTAAGGTTCCAAGGTAT
Source organism: Gastrolobium bilobum (assembly GCF_033153095.1). Lineage (NCBI taxonomy): Eukaryota > Viridiplantae > Streptophyta > Magnoliopsida > Fabales > Fabaceae > Gastrolobium > Gastrolobium bilobum. Next base: position 18,865 of record NW_026897531.1, read on the forward strand.
TGCATTGGTAAAAGTATATATTAAAATGAGTAGAATTGATGAAAATTCCCACAATTCCTCCCATATGTGTTTTGGCCATATAGGTGGTTGTGGGTGTTTATTTTGATATATTAGTTTGAGTGACATATAGAGGTACCCCTAAGTGGGATGATCAAGTTAAATAATCATTGATGACATGTTAGTTCATTGGATAGTATGTTAAGCATGTGATGGTCTAAATTGTAAGTTTTAAGGAAAAAGTGGCTATGACTTGTGTATTGATATATAATTGGCGTAAAGGATTGAAAAGTTAAATGTGATAAGACTTAATGGCATAAAAACCTAGGGGTGTGTCATAATTGTCTAAAAGAAAGTAAGCAATAAAGTGTGGGTGTCTTGTATAATTACATGGCATTGTATCATTTTATTGAGTTTCGTTTTGAATTCCTTCTCTAGGTGTGCCTAGGGATTTTGGATTTGTGTATCATTTTGGAGAAAGCTAAGTAACATACATGACAAGTAAGCTATTTTGCGAAGCTTCAAGAGGTAAGCTCTATATTTAAGGAGTTATCTCTTATCTATGTGCTCCACCATGGTTAGTGAACTATTGTTGGTATTGTATGATTATCTTCTGATACTAGGTATAGATGCATTCATATAGAGCTATATCATAATATGATATGTTTTGTTCTGATGTGATTACTGTGATGATTCTTGGCCAATGAATTTATGTGCATTGATTTCCACTTGGGATCCTCCCTTACTGTGTACACCTCTTATATATGTTGAGTTTCACTTGGGATCCCCTTGGGAACACATGCGTTGATTTTCGATTGGGATCCTCCCTTGGAAAATACTACGTACATCTTTGATATGACATGTGAATATGCCCAGTTCTATTATGATATTTGTTTATATGATGCTTTGTATACTCTGTATCTGACTTTCATGCAGGACTGGGCCAAAGGTATGGAGATTACTTTATAAACCTAGAGCTTACTGAGATTCATTATCTCACCCCGTTTAGGGATATCATTGCAGGTGTGCAGATAGCCGGTGAGCCCTCCCGGGGCAAGGATACGACCCGTGGATAGAGGTGTCGTAGTGGAAATGTGTATTTTGGATGATTCATCATCACTGTTTAGAGATATGATCTTTGGGTAGCATTATGCTGCTATAATTTTGGAGGATAAATATTTATTGCTTATTCGTGTTCTATTCATTTTGGGATCATAATGTCTGATCCATTATACTATATATGTTTTGTACATGTTTTCTGCTCTGATGCATATACATTTGTGTATTCAGGCATGTTATATGATGATATAGTTTTCAGAAATTTGCACGTGTTGAGTTATGTATGCTGTTAGACATAGTGGCATAGAGCCAATTATGTATGCGCCCATGGATGGGTATTAAGTCCGTTGTTGGACAATATATGATTATACGACGGTTTTAATATTATATGTTTATCAGGTATAGATTATGAGAGAGGGATTTAATCCCCATTTGTTCGGTTTTCAGCCGTTATATTGTCCAATTTTAGACTCTGTTTGAATTGACACCCGTTGTCATATTCAGATGGTCAAGGGCCATTGCATATGGTCACTAAGAAAAGATGAATGCTTAGAAAAAGAATTATGATTGATAAGAAAGAAGAGATGTAATGTTATATATCATGCGAAAAAAATAAAGAAAAGGAAAGTTAGCTCATATTTTCATAAGCTAATGCAAGATTATAAGTTAAGTCTTCATTTGATGCATGTTCTAGTATTATATGTATGTTAATTGAACCGACTCGAGAAGACGATGTTACAACAAGCCTATAAGTAGAAGTTGGATTTACAAGAATCCCACACCCAAGTTCATGAATCATAAAACCAACACTTTGCAATGCTATGATAGGACATGGTTGGGATCTTGGAACTTCTCCGATCCTCTCCAACCAACAACGCAAACAACTGTGGTATACTAGGAAGCAAACCCACACAGTCAAGAACCTCAACATCAGACCTTCTACATAATCATCAATTAAAAATATTGTTTCCATGATTTTATGATGGAGACCCCATTGATTAGGTGTTCAATGTAAATCGATATTTGGATTATTATCAAATATTTGAGAATGAATGCCTCCTAATCCATCCTGCAATTTGGATAAATCAAATCATTTTGGTTCTAGGGACTTTTAAACAACAGATTACTTCCTAATTATTGGAACACATTTGTTACCACCCTACACTAATGATAGGGATCGTCAAAATTTGATTACCTCAGCATTCCCTTGGCCACACTACAACAAACAGGTTCATTTTTTGCTTTTCAATCTTCCTTCGAAGCTTTAAAGCCAGTCAGATATCAGGCCTCTTGTTAGTATATAAGTGTCCTAAAGACAATTTGTATAATCAGATAAACACCTTGTACTATTTTGTATTTCATGATTAATAAATTTGAGCAAACTTTATGTTTATCATATTTATGTCTCACCTATGTAATATGGTTAACATGCGTTTAAAGATAAAGGTCCTAGGGATAGAATATGTGTCCACTCAAGGATATATGATAGAGATCATGATCATGAGGACTCGAGGACACTACATGTCTATTGCCTAAAGCTTGTTCCTAGTCTTAAGCCACCGAGAAAGGACATTGGTGATCTTAATAAGAATAGTACGACATCTTCTACTTGTATAGAGATACAAGGTAGGGACCTCATAGAATGCAGGCATGGTGATGCCTTAGCTGATGTCATGGGTGGATCTGTTAGGGAACATGTGGCACTGAACTGACCCGTCAAGATACTATAAGAGGATTCATTGTAGAGAGTATCATTGAATTTGTAAAGTCTCTCTTCGTTTTTTCGTGCGGATCATCCTAGACTTGAGGATGTCATCAAACACAATGTCCCAGGTTTATACATTGACTGCATAACTCTATCCGCTTGAAAATGGGAGAATAATGTACTATTGGGTATAACTTGAATACATGAGTATAGATGGACATGCCGAAAGGACTCACAATTCCCTACAAAGGATTAGTCATTCACAATAACCGGTAGAAATTGGATGCCTTCTAATTGACTGGGGAATCTACGCATAGTAAAAGATCATGAGGAGTCATGATCCGTCTTAGAGTCAATAGAAGAAGATTCCTAATTCCGTTAAAAGCTATATTTAGTCAATCAAGAGAGATGATACTTTATCCTTGCTCTCAACTAAATATGAATGACGATATGAGGGATGATGTCGGCACGGTATCCAAATTAGAAAGGTAGATCATTTTATCAACTCGATTAGTTCTGGGGCCGCAGAGCATTACTAGTGTCTTATGTGGTCATTAAATAAATTGGGCTCGTTAAAAGAGTTTAATTGGCCCAAATTTATTTATATCAGTGACTAATTGGGTTTAATGGGTCACACATTAAAGTTGTTCTTGATTGCTTATATTTAGCAAGTTTGAGTCAATAATTGTTATTGAACTTTGCAAGGCTATAGGTATAATTGGGTTGGAGTTGGACTCCAAGCCCAATAGTCATGCGCCCTATTTGGGCTATTGGTGAGAAATTAGTTTCTCTACTAATAGGCCCAAATGTGTTGGAAGGCCCAATTGGGTCTTGGGTCATGAGTGCTAGTAAGTCAAATAGTTGACTTGGCCCAAATAAGTTTTAGGCAAATTCGAATTTTGAATTTTGAAATTTTGAATTTTGAATTCGAATTCAAATTTAAATTACGAACTAGAATAAATTGAATTTGAATTTTGAGTTTAAACTTAAGGTTGAAATTTAAATTCAAATTTTGAATTCAAGAGGTTAGGTTGTTAAGGATAATTATGAATTATCCAAATCAATATCTAATAAAGATTGGATAGAGATTTTTCCAATAACTTTGTTATTTGGATAACATTGTTGAAGCAACATCCAAGAGGATAGGACGAGGTAGGCGATTTTTTTTAACATGGATATGATCCATGATGCTTGAATTTTGAATTCAAGTTAGGAACAAATTCAAGAAGGTTCAAAAAACCATTTTTGAATTTTGAATTCCATGTAGTGTCTTAACTACGTCATTTGAATTTTGAATTGAAATATGGAGGATAGTTCTCCAACTACATGATAGCATATAATTCAAAGAAGATCATAGATATTGTTGGAGTTAAAGTATCCTAGTGCATTTCAAATTGGGATTGGATCCTAATTATATGGGCTGAAAAGTGGTGCCTCATAAAAGTGTTCCATCTAAGAAACCTAGTGACGTACTCTTGCACCAAGAAACCAAGTCTTGGTTGCCCCATTCTTGTGCATCCTTTCCTCCATTGTTTCTCCCTCACCTAACCTCAAGACACCGTTTTTGTCTTGAGAAATAAAATCAAACATTTGAAGCTTCCACTTTGGCATTGCCTAGCAAGTTTCCAAGGAGAAGGAAGATTCAATGAAAAGGAGTTCTCACAAGCATTCAAGGTACAACTGTGTGGATCAACATTAGAGGATGTAACACCCCGTGTGCATCCGGTGTATTAAACATATAAATGGTAGAAGCGCAGTTTAATAAATGCGGAAGCTAAAATTTCCAATTATAATTCATTATCATATTAAATCAGTCATTTTGTTTTAAAAGACGCTCGTATGTAAATTGCAATAAATAACTATACTGAATAACCTCATGTCATAAATAAGTATCAAGTCATGGAACTACAACCCGTAGACTAGACAATATCCTAATACATTAGTACAACTCAGGTCTGAAATAAACATAGCTTATACTAATGTGGCATAGACAACCCCCATACTCACCAAATAAAACAACATAGTAAGATCATGTCTCTAGTACAATAGCAATATACTAATAACCAGGCAGAATCATATGAAAATATGGCAATAAATAAGCATGCATAGTATCAGCTCAACTCTGGCCTCCTACCACCAGAGGTCTCAACGTCAGAGGTAGCTGTACCTGAAAATGTGCCCCACACAGGGTGAGATCTCTAACAAGAAATCTCAGTAAAACAAGGGGTCCTCAAGGATCTCTCCACCCCAAGCTCACTTACATGTGCAATATAAGTTCCAAAAAGATAATAACAGTATAATGACAGATATCCATGCAATGCAGCATATGTCTATGTCATGTGTGTATGCATCCTACTGGCCAAAGAATAAAAGATAGGGATTACATACGTCTACAATCCACAATACAAGGAGTCCACCATGTACCTCACACACGGAGTTACCTTCTTGCTTGTGGCCCGACATACTAAGGGATTATCGTCTTGTGTGAAATATCCCACATACATATACATATGGCAATGCACTATAATAATAATCCAGCTTAACAGCATATCCAATACTCATAACATAAACAAAATTTTTACAGGAAACACATCATGCATATAAACCATCCCTCCATGAGGTATGGTGCAACCATCAATGGGTAAAACCGAGGACACGAAAGCTTACCTGTCCATCTAGCAATATCAAGCTAAAAGTCCACACAAAATCCCCGGGTCACCAACAGCAAGGTCATAGTCTGTTTATACCAGAAATATCATTAATATTCATAGTCTAGAGTTTCATTGCATATGGACAACATTTTCTTTTTCGTTTAATGACTACAGGTTTCTCCCAAAGCCTTAATAATGGGTTATTTCATTTTTATCACTTGAACACTTATAGGACAAGCCCACACTGATTTATTATGGTCCTATAATGTATTTAAGGCCTCCCCACTTGTTATAATTGAGTTTAGGCTCAATCTGTCAAGAGTATTCGAATACTACTCGATAAGTATTCGAATACTTCTTGTTCCCAGAAAGTATCCCAATACTTTTACTAAAGTATTTGAATACTACTAAGTGTCCTAATACTCCACGATAAGTATTCGAATACTTCACTAAAGTATTCGAATACCACATCCACTATCCTAATACTCCACGACAAGTATTCTAATACTTCACTAAATTATTCGAATACTACCGTTCCCATAAAAATATCCCAATACTTCTCGATAAGTATTCGAATACCAAGAAAATATCCCAATACTTCACGAAAAGTATTCGCATACTTTTTAGACAGAATGCAGAAACTCGAATGGTTTCTGCATAAACTCAATTTTAATGGTTCCCCAATGGTTCTAAGTGCAATGTCTCCACAAACAAAAGTTTATGACCACTTATTATACATAGATTAACAGCCCTTAACTTGAATAATCAAAGTTCCTCTTTTTAAGGATTCAAACAAGCTATGTTCATGAAACTTCAAAGGAAATGGTCAAAGGTTACCTTAAGGCTTGTGAAAAAAGTAAAAGGAAGTGTCTTGAATCTGTCCTCACCACCCTATACAACTCTGACTCAACAAGGCCACAAATTTGGTTCACAAGCGAGGTCCTTTACTCTATAAAATGGCTTCTTCAAACATCAAATGCAAAGGAAATGGCTTCCACTCCCTCACACCAAGAAGACAGCCACCAACCCCTCAAAACATAGGCTACAACCCCAAAGGTGATGGCTTTCTCTCACACAAGGCTCCCTCTCAGGTGTTTACAAGGTGAAAAAGGAGAAATCAAGAGTAAAAATGGTGTCTTGTGTATTTTCTTGCAAGGAGAGTTACATAATAGAGTAGGAGAAGGTGGCAGCCAAGAAGGAGGTGGAAACTCTATGTAGGATTTGTAATTTTTGACCTAGGGTTGTGTGCAATTCCTATTTTTAAGTGAACTTAATTAATCCATCGGTATTAGTTCTAATAGCTCCGCTAATCATTTTTCTACCATACTTAATATTCTGAACCTAGACATTTTTCTAGGAATTATTATATTTTTATTATAATTTTTTGGAATACTTCACCGGTACGCATCTATACCGTGAAGCAGAACCGGTATCCACACTTTTCATCAGAAAAACGATTTAAGCATTATTAAACCTTCTCGATAATTATTCTAATCTTTCTATATTTATTCAAAGTTAATTATGGAATTATTTTCTAAACTCATAATTAAATTATTTGAAGCTTCCACCTTGCCATTGCCTAGCAAGTTTCCAAGGAGAAGGAGGATTCAATTAGAAGGAGTTCTCACAAGCATTCAAGGTACAACCGTGTTGATCAAAATTAGAGGACACCATATGTAACAACCCATTGTACACTAGTATTTTTAACATTAATGATGATATTAAGCGTAGTTACAATCAGAATAATTCATTTATAAAAATGCGAGTAAACTTTTTCTGTTTTATTACGCGAGCATTTAAAAAATAATAATAAAGTGTAATAAATAAAATCTGTGACCGTAACTGTAAAATCTTTGCGTAATAATTATTTAAACTACTTTTACATCATATATTACTTCTCTAAAGTCACTAAGGGGCTCCCATAAACCCACTTAGCTAAAATCTCACTTTTACGTTTTCTACCTATCCGAACATGGTTTGGTCTTTGAATTTCTGCGGACAAACCGCATTCTGCAAGCCTCTCATCTTTTAGTATGTTATTTTAGACTTAATTACCTTTCTAGGGAGCTATCACAAGAGTCATAAAGTTCTCTTTTGCTCCGGATATCTCCGTTTGAAGTTGGACAAGCAAATCTGCCAGCCAACCTCAAAACGGTTCCAAACAGCCTTCACTCAACCAACTATTCTAGCACATCCACTCAAGGAATTGATCTCAAATTTTTATAAAGTAAACTAGACATCTCAAGCTTCAATTTGACATATATTACACCTAATTTGACCAAGAAATAAAGCAGAAATAAATTTCCCAAACTCGCTCCAGATTAGCCGCAAGTGTAGTGGCCAAATGAGCAGTCCGTTCTCTCTGCCTTCTACAGGCCGACTTCCAACTCATAGTTTTCTCAAATTTTAACACAAAATAGAGGAAATCTCAAGATTTAAAATGGCGTATGGCACATCCCTATTAGACTTTTGTGGAGGGAGATATGCTCTCCCAAAGTTTACCTAAATTCTTCCAATTTCTAGAAAATTCGCCAGAGTTTCCTTTGTTTTTCCAATAAATTCCAAATTTGCAAATGTGTTCTCTAACCTCAATTTGTACCTAATAATCATAGGGTGGCACACAAGGACCAGCAATGCCTTGGTGCTCTTACAACCCTTCACAGTTTATATCCAATTTGCTCAAAATACTTAATCAATGCTTACTTTTTCAAGTTAACTTATTTCAATCACAAAGGTCCAATTGCATGCATTCTTTGAATCATAAATCTTCATTCACATCCTAGAATAGGCCTATTTTCCTTTCATCATATTACATACTTCATTGTTATATCAATTCTCCATATTACAAATTACAACTTCATATAGACATATTACAATCTTCCTTCAAGTATACAAAGTAAATGCTCCAAAATAAAACATGATAATCAAAGACTAAACTTAGACAAAATACATCATGAACAAAATAATAACAATAATCATAATCATATGCATTGTTCATGATCTAAGTCTAGCCTAGGCCCAATGACCTCAAAATGCCAAAAAGGTAGAAATCTTCTAGCTCAGCCTACGGGCTTTTTGCCCGCCGCCCCGACACCACTGCAACCTCCTAAAATAAAATTCCCAAAGCGGGGTGAGATATATGAATATATCTCAATAACCCAGAGGTTCTGGAGAATACTCTGCCCAATGGCTCACTTCGATGCATATAAATAACATAATATAACATCTGAAAACGGGATAAAGCAAGGGATTTAGTGAAGTAGGGAAACATAGGGATACAAAATTTGACGAAGCTGGAATGGTCAATGCCAAAACCACGCAATGTCCAGCCTATTGGCCTCGGCATATAAGCCTACGGGTTCCAAACCAAGGCGTGTTCGCAGAACATCAACCAAGGCACCCTCCATCTATATCCACCCGAGACTTCCTAGTGTGCTCCTATCTAGATCACACACCATAATCCCAGGTCAACTGGAACTCCCTCGCGGAGACCTATCCAGTGGAAGTTCATAACGCCCGAAGGCAAACAGTCTACTGGCCAGAGACACGGTACATCCTATATACCACCACACATACAATATGCATGAACATGTTATCCTATATTATTCACATGCATTTCCTACCATTACCCTCAATGGGCATGGTGGAACACACAAGGGGATCAAACCCCAGTACCAAGGGATTACCTTACTAATCACCTTCTCGTAGCTCCAATGCAATACTTCCCCGAGCTAGGTACACAAACATAAATGCCTACTCAGAGGACATTCCCAATTAATTTTTGTTCACTCAACACATGCAAGTTTTCAAGTACATATGCATGGTTCCAAAATACTTGCCACAATCCCTTTTGGTCCGGGACCAAGGGCAACCAACCGAGTTCACGGTTCAGGGTTGAAATCCGCGGTAGACACCTACATTGATCATATACGGATCGTCAAAACACGGTAAACCCACCAAAGTCGCAAAACGACAATTTTCCTCCCCCACCAAGTGAGGTTCGGCCATACATGTGTTAAAACATAAATTATTTTTCTTGTTTCACAGTCACTAACAAGTCAATTCATGTATGTACTACAGGCTGATCGCTCAGAGACGGTGGTCCATATGGCTTCGCCAGAGGGTCGGGTATTTATTTTCTTTTCATTTTTCTTTATCATCCTAGGGCTACCACAATGTCATTTTAGGTGTCACTTTTCATTTTACACCATCCTAACGTCATTTTGCCATTTATTCCACTCTAGGTTCAATTTCCAATTCCACACAATCCCATCACTTCTCCTTTGCTTTCCAAAGCATACAACCATCACACAACCCTTCCAATTACCATTTAACAACCTAACATATCAATCATACAATTTCACAACATCAAATTCCCATTTTTCCTCTCTTTGGCCGAAATCACCCTAGCCTCTCTCACCAAGGGATATCCAATCCAATTTAGCAATGCAATACATCATAACATCCTACTATTAACTCATATAAACATCCAACAATCCAATTACACAATTACATAACCAACCAAATTCACAAAGTCATGGTATTTCACCCAAATTTTCCTAAGTTAAAACTCAATTTTCACCAATAATTTTTATGATATCAATCACTCTAAAACATCATTCTAAGCTATTTTTATCTAATACACAATTTCAATTTGAGCTCCCTAACTACATCAATCTAACAACCCCTCTTAGGTCACCATCAACAACTCAAATTCAAAACCATAAATGAGTAAGAATGCTTACCACCAATCAACTCCTGGGCAACCCAAGAGTGAGTTTCAACCTTTGAACGGTCCAAAACCGCCACCAACCACCACCAAAATGGGCCAAAACCGCCACCAATGGAGGGAGATGATCTCCACAACCACTCACTTTTGTGGCTCACACAAGGAAGGGAAGTTGTTCACAATCTAATTTGGAGCAACTTTCATTTTCAACATTTTTGGATTTAGGTAGGAATGGATGGTGTTTTGGTTGATTGAAGTTTCAAGAAAAACTCCCCCTTTCTTCCAATGGAGGCCACGGGTTCAGCGGTGGAGGAGGAGAGAGAATGTGACTTTTTGTGTGATGTCCAAGTGGCAAGTCCACTTAAGTGAGGGTAGGTCCCACCGCCACCTCACGCGATTTTGAATTAATTCAAATCTCCCGCATATTCCACTAAACGTCAATAATTTCATAACTTATATAGAAACTCTAATTTTTAACTTTAACCATTGTCCTTTAATTACCCCTTGATCAGATGAATACGGAGTTTTCCCGTCGTTCGGAGAAATTGCAGTTTAAAGCTGCTACGCACACCGTAGGCACGCTTTCCCAAACATAAAAAATCATATTTCCTAGTCCTATAAACCATTTATAACTTATTTCCAAACTTAGAGCTCAAAACTCAAACGGCACGCTTTACGGTGCAACTGTACCGCGATATTTTTACCCGGTAAAAACACTACTCACAAAATTTTCTGAAACTTGCCTAACCACTCAATTTTTTGTTCTGAATCCATTTCCAATTTTATTTTTATCATTTGAGACCTACCCAATTTTACCTTTCTAGGGTTGCGTGTTTGGCTAATTACCGTTTTACCCTTTATTTGTATTTTAACCTAATTTTCAGGATTTTTACTAATCCTTTCCTTTAATCCACGTTTAATATATTAATATATAATTTAGAAATGTGAGGTGTTATATTCACCCCTCCTTTTTGAAATTTTGCCCACAAAATTAAATCATACATGTCCGTTAACTCAGGATACAGCCGGAGAATCTCATCCTCCCGTTCCCAAGTAGCGTCCTCAGGTGTACGTCCTTCCCATTGAATATTTAGCATTGGAATATTTTTTCTTCTCAGCCTCTTTTCACTGCGGTCGAGGACATCAATAGGACCTAAAGGAGTCTTTAAATTCTCCCGAATCTCAATATCATCCGGTATCACCGCATGTGATTCATCCGGAACATAACGCCGCAGCTGCGATACATGAAAAACATCGTGCAAATTCGACAACTGTGGGGGCAAGGCAAGCTGATAGGACAGTAATCCCACTTTTTTCATTATCTGATACGGCCCAATAAACTGAGGACTCAGCTTCCTCACACCCAATGCACGACCAACACCCGTAACTGGAGACAACCGCACAAATACATGATCACCTTCTTCAAATTCCAGCTGTCTGTCTCTATTATCGTAGTAACTTTTCTGCCAATTTTGTGCCTGTTTAAGTTTTCTCTGATCATTTTAATCCGTGCTATAGTTTCTTGCACAAAATCTGGCCCAAATCTCTCTTTATCACCTACCTCAGTCCAACAAGTAGGAGTACGATATCTTCGTCCATACAATGCCTCATATGGTGCCATGCCCAGACTGGAATGAAAACTGTTATTATAAGAAAATTCCACCAATGATAAGTACCTGTCCCAAGCATTACCCTGCTCCAGTGTGCAAGCTCTCAGCATATCCTCAAGTTTCTGTATGGTCTTCTCAATCTAACCATCAGTCTGCGGGTGATACGCAGTGCTCAGTCTGAGCTGAGTGCCAAAAGCCTGCTGCAAGGCTCCCCAAAAGAGAGAAGTAAATTTCGGGTCCCGATCACTAACAATGCTAACCGGTATCCCTTGGAGCCTTGCAATCTCCTTTACATATAACTTTGCTAATTTCTCCGTAGAGAAATCCACTCGCACTGGCAGAAAATGTGTAGACTTCGTAAGCCTGTCCACTATAACCCAAATTGAATCGTAACCAGCCTGAGTCCGAGGAAAACCAACAACGAAATCCATATAGATGTTCTCCCATTTCCACTCTGGTATATTCAATGGCTGAAGTAAACTAGGAGGTTTCTGATGTTCTATTTTTACTTTCTGACAAATTAAGCACCTTGATACATACTCAGCAACATCCTTCTTCATCCCAGGCCACCAGAATTTCTCTTTTAAATCTTGATACATTTTTGTGGCACCTGGGTGGATAGCATACTAACCCTTATGGGCCTCATCCATTACCTCATCTGCTAACTCTTTGGGCACAACAATCTTGCCCTGATACATTAATAACCCATGTTCATTCAAAGATATACCACTCTGCCCTTTCAAATACTTGATATTGTCGTTCCGTATCTGAGTGTCTCTAATTTTCTTGTGTAACTCATTTTCAATCCGTAAGCACTCAACTTCATCCATCCTACCTGCAAAGACATCGGTAAATTTCAAATCCTGGAATTGCTCAATCACTTCATTATCCCACATCATCAGCTGTGACACGCTGACAGACTTCCTACTCAAGGCATCTGCTACCACATTAGCTTTACCCGGATGGTATTTCAGTTCAAAATCATAATTTTTTAAGAACTCCACCCATCTCCGTTGTCTCATATTCAGCTCTTTCTAATCAAACAAATATTTCAAATTTTTGTGATTACTGAACACAGCAAATTTCATTCCATACAGAAAATGCCTCCAGATTTTTAAGGCAAATACAATAGCAGCAAGCTCCAAGTCGTGCGTCGGATAATTTTCCTCATGAGGCTTCAACTTCCTAGAAGCATAAGCAACCACTCTCCTCTCTTGCATCAACACACTCCCCAAACCTTTCTTGGAAGCATCACAGTATAATTCAAACTCACCTTCGGGATCAGGAAGAGTCAACACAGAAGCAGTAGTCAATTTCTCTTTAAGAGCCATAAAATATTTCTCACATTCTTGGGTCCACACAAAAGGAGTATCCTTTCGTGTCAATCGGGTCAACGGCAGTACCATCGTGGAAAACCCCTCTATAAATCTGTGATAATAACCAGCAAGACCCAGAAAGCTTCTGATCTCAGTCACAGTCTTCGGTCGTTCCCAGTCAATTACTGCATCAATTTTGTTTGGATCCACTACAACACCCCTAACCGAAATAACATGACCCAGAAATTGCACATCAGATAACCAAAATTCACACTTAGATGGCTTTACATATAACTTTTTATCCTTTAATATCTGCACCACAGTCCTCAGATGTTCCGTATGCTCCTCTTCACTTTTAGAATAAATTAAATCATCAATGAACACAATTACAAACTGGTCCAAATACAGTTTAAAAATGTGATTCATATAGTCCATGAACACCGCAGGGGAATTAGTAAGCCCAAAAGGAATCACCTGATACTTGTAGTGTTTGTATCTAGAACGGAATGCCATTTTAGGCACATCCTCCGGCTTAATCCGGATCAGAGGTCAATCTTAGAAAATACACAGGAACCCCTCAACTGATCCAGCAAATCATCAATACGCGACAATGGGTATCTGTTCTTAACTGTAACCTTATTTAACTGCCGGTAATCAGTACACAATCTCATGCTTCCATCCATCTTTTTCACAAATATAACTGGTGCTCCCCACGGAGACACACTCGGTCTGATAAAATCCTTTGCAGTTAGCTCCTCAATATGTTTCTTCAACTCAGCCAACTCTAGTGGCGACATCTAGTATGGAGCCAAAGACATAGGCCCCACACCAGCAACAATTCAATAGTGAACTCAATCTCTCTCTCAGGTGGGAATTATGGTATCTCATCAGGAAATACATCCACAAATTCATTAACCACCAGAATACTAGAAATCTCTATCTCCTTATCACCCACCAATCCACCCAAGAAAACATAACCCAGATCGCCAGCCTTCAAGGCTTTAATTGTTTGACAGACAGACAGAAAAAGAGACAGACAAACCGAGGGCTTCTCGTGAGATAATATCAACCTCTTGCCGCAGCAATCAATCATTGCGCAGTTTGGAGACAACCAATTCATACTCAAAATCAAATTAACAGAGGCCAGGGGAAAGATAATCAAATCAATAGTATAACCCCTGCCTTCGTAGATAAACTCGACCTCTTTACAAATATAGGAGGAATCACTAACCTCTCCGGTAGCAGTAGTAATACGCATAGGGGGAATCATCTGTGTTACTCTTAACCCCAACCCCTTAGCAACATATTCCGCCACAAACGAATGCGTAGCTCCCGAATCAAATAAAATAGACAAATCAATATTAGAGATAAAAATTATACCTTTACCAGATTAGGTGCCTTCTCCGTCTGCTGCACATTAGTAGTATATACGCGTCCAACCGTAGGAGCAGATGGCAAGGTCTGCAGATTCGCAGCCTGCCCAGTATTGCTATAACATTCCCTGGCAAAATGCCCAACTTTACCACATTTAAAACAAGAATTCGGAGCCGCAGTACAAGGACCCCGATGGTACCTCTTACATATATCACAGTGCGGAGTAGAATTTCTATCATTAAAACCGCTCCTCTGACCATCACCCCTCTTGAATTAACCAGGAGGCTGCCTTACCTGCAACCCTTACCTCTATTATTATTCTGATGGTAGCCACCTCTGTTATTATTTCCAGAAGAACCAGATGTCCTCCTATTTTCCTATTCCCTCGAAGAATTAGACTTCAGATATCTGCCATAAATAGTTTCAACCCTCTTACATTGGGTCACCAGATCAGCAAAATTTCTTACGGCAATATTAGACATTCTCTTTGCAATCTTCTCATTCAATCCTCTTTGGAATTTAGCAGATAAAAACTTAGAAGTCGGCAGCATACCCCCGTAGTTCGCAAACTTAACCAATTCATTAAATTTCGCCACATAAGCATCAACAGTCATGGTACCTGTACCAAATTATCAAATTCACCCTACTTGGCTTCCCGACATTCTTGGGAAAATACTCTTCATGAAATAATCTTTCAAATAAAGCCCGAGTTATTTCTTCTCCCTGAATAGTAAATGGGCGAGATGCGTTGTACCAC
>NW_026897532.1:0-34741 GCF_033153095.1 Gastrolobium bilobum
ATTAAAGAGGGGCAGATTAGTAGATAGTTTTGAATTGATTAAAATCATAAAGAATATATAGTATTTGACAGAGGGGCGGCCCACTTTTTATAGTTCACTCAATATTGATCAGAAAATTTAATGGTCAAACCATAATACTTTTTTGTTAATATGTCCACGAGTTTACCGAAAATAAAAATAAAAATGTCCAAATGCCACGCGAACAGTGTTATTTCCCAATCTTCCACGGGGCAAGTTGGCTACTGTAGCGAACTCGGTTTGCTGACGTGTCACATTTTTAGTGGATAACAAGTATCAAATTTAAAAAAAAAAAATGAAGTTCGCCTAGCATGTAGGCGAACTTGGTTAAAATCAAGTTGGTGTCCACTAGAAACGTGACACGTCAGCAAACCGAGTTCGCTACACCGAGAAGCGAACTTGTCCCCGTGGCAGATTGGGAAATAACACTGTTCGCGTGGCATTTAGGTAAAAAAGTTGAGGAACAGTGGCATTTTAGTCACTGTTCCAAACATACCAGAGGATCGACCCATCTTACTTAATAAGGTAATTAAGGATTTAGGGTCATATAAAACATAAATAGTTTTTCATTTCGGATCTTACATTCAATTGAAACACATAATATGTCAATTGAACCAAAAATGTCATTAAAACTGGTCATATAAAACTTCTGAAACTTGAATAAAAAATGAAAATGAATATCCTTTCATACACATTGCCATTTTCTTGTCACTTGCCTCCAAATTGATGGTATCAGTGGGTAATTCACAGTTAAATCTACGCTTATTCAATTTAATAGCAGATTAATCAAACCAAGGAACAACATCAATTTCTGAAATAACAACATTTTATTCATTTTTGATGAACTCATATAAGAGTCACTTTCTCCTAATTACAGAAAAAGAAATGACAGACTCCAACCTATCATACAATGATAGGGAAATACAGACTCAATTAACAACAATGACCCAAAATTTTAACTAGAGTCTCCGAAGACACTACTCAAGACTCCAAGATGACTGCACAGTGACACCAAAATTACAGAACCAAATGACTAAGACCCATAACCAGATCCCTCTACAAAGCAATACCCATTTATAGGTCTTTGATAACTAGGCTGCTGTTGGGTGGCTCAATTTCTTGTTACTCATCGCCCCTCTACTGTGAATCCACCACAACATATTGGTAAGTGTGTTTCCATGTTCAAAATCATTTAAGTTTATAATCTTCTGAAGTGCAGCTTCGTTATTGTAAATTCCTTCCAGAGCATAGACATACCCCTTCAATTCTTCTGTAACTCCTTCCCTATTAAAAGCAGGCAAAGCCCACTCTACAAGCTCCTTAACATAATCAACATTTGACCATAGGGCTTCAGAAATAGGCAGTATGGGTAAGAGGTGAAAGGCAAGCTTATATTGTCTCGGCTCATCAGGAGCAAACCATAGTACACTTTCTCTCTTGTTAGACCACAAATCACATAGCTTGATCTCCTTTGTAAAATCTTCCTCGTACAGATTATCTCCATCTTTCACATGACACCACATTTGAGCAGCATGAATTTCCAAAGCTGCAAGTGTTGATCCAATGGCAAAAAGATGGGAATCACCAAATGCAAGGCCCATCAATGCTGCAGAATAGTATGCATTTACAGCTTCACCAGTGTTCAACTGATATCTTCCATCTTGAAACACAGCTAACCCTACATCCCAAGAGTGCAACTAAAGGTCAAAACACCTTAAACTTGTATAAATAGATTTTAATTATGTGCTTAAGTTCATAAATCTTTCATTAGAGAATATGTTTGAGGCGTATACTTCCCACCCCACTCTGGGTCAATCTTAGCAAGCACTGCAATTCCGTAAATGATGTATCCCAAAACACAATGATGATTACAATAAGCTCGATACCAAGATTCATCACCAGCACTAGTACATCTTTGTTTGGTAATAATCCCACCCCATGTCTGATCATATAGAAATCCATCCCCATGAAAAGTTCCTGAAAGCTCAATGGCTTCTTTAAAAAATTGCTTAATCTTTGGAATCACATCAGTGAAGAAAACCTCTTCCGCAATCAATACCAACCTTGTTGCCGCAATTAAAACTCCATTCCCCTTGATTGTTGGTTTTTTTGATGAATCTAGACTCTCAACATCCTTAGAAAGAGCTGAGACAATCTCAGCAAGGGATTCTTCACTGATACCTCTGGAAGAATGCCAAGTTATAGGAGCAGGAAAACCCACGAATCCCCAATCACACCAACAAGCTCCCCATCAATGCTTCTATACTTAGAGTCATCCAGAACAGCGACATATCTTCCTCCTTTGGACAAAAGTTGCAGATGAAGAGGGTGGGCTAAAAGCAGCAAATCACCCGACTTATCCTTCTCCCATTTATACTCCACACAAAATTTTTCTCCAAGAACAGCATCACCTGTGATGACACCGGATAGCATGAACTGAAACGGTCAAGTACACCCTCGTGTTTCAAATCAGAATTCGGCGAACAAGCTATCTGAATCACTACGCCAGAAAATGTATCAAAGGTGATCTTAGAAATGTTAAAACTGAGCTTGAATGGCGAGGAAGCATATAAGAGCCATGTTTGGCCGTTGTTAAAATGGAAGGAGAAATTCATGAAGGAATCGTTTGAAGAAAAGGAAAGAACGTCATGAACGGTTGTGATGGAAATTGTTTCTGTCACAGAAACAGTCAAATAGGGGCTTCCTCTGACTAGGAAGAAACGCATATTGGAAATATCCAAGGTGACGCTGAGGTCACTGTACGAAGATATCATGTGTTTCCTATTGGTTTTTTCTTCAGACGAAGAGATGGTGAGGTCAACGTTAAAAACTTGAACGATGCCATCGGAGTTGGCCGAGCGAGCTGGGTATGAAACAGAGAGTGAAGAGTTTAAGGACTTGAAGATGTATGGGTGAATGTACTCAGGTTGGTCATCATCTCCGATGACAAAGTTTTGGAAAAAGGAATTAGCAAGAAATGGAGCTGAGAGGAGGGTTGAGGAGAAAAATCTGGAGGGATTAGTGATGAGAGTGGAATAATGTGCTTCTGGGAAGAGAAATTGAATGTGGTGCTTGGTGTTAGCCATTGTGATTGGCTATGGTGGTGAATGAGTGTCTGAACGATGAAGAGGATGATGTTGATTCTTGCAATGGATAATGGGTGTGGTTTTTAGAAAAAGGGTTTTAATGGGTTTTTGGGAGAACAATGATCTCTTCAACTTCTATGTGACTCTGAGGAAAAACAAAAAACCTAACAAAATAAAGCAACAACCTCCGTGTGCATGTCTGCTGCAAGAAAGTGACAAATTTGATTTGCAAAAAAAGAAAAAGAAAAAGAATTAACAGAAATGAAAGTGACAGATTTGTAAAGTTTGTTAGTGGTTTTTTTTTTTTTTTTTATTTTCTATTTATTTATTTTATGACTAAAGAGGCACCCTGTGATGTGACCTCTACCTGCTAAATATGATTTTGATTTCCCGTCTCTCTCTCTCTCTCTCTCTCTCTCTCTCTCTCTCTCTCTCTCCTCTCTCCACAACCATATGTTTCCTTGTTCTGATTATTTCAGTATTGTAAAGCGCTCTTCTTGGATAAACCCTTTCTGTTACCGCCGACCAAAACCCTTTCTTCTTTGCAAGCTTGCCAACAGCTCTGTTCACAGAAAACCTATCATCAGAAAAATACATACTTAGTTAGTTCTGTAGGCCTTCTCAACGTCGGTTGCTGGTACCTTTCGTATGGTTCCACCTCCATCCTTTTCCTTGTTCGAGCTTTTTGTTGGAGCATCTTGGTAGAACTCGTCATCTAGGTGGTAACTGGTGTGGTCTGATCTTGATTCAGATATCAATTCCAAACCCTAACCCCATTTGATTTTAATTTGGTTGAGCTACTGATTTCAATTCATAACCATTCATCCCTTTTTAAGTATTCTTTTGCTGACATGTTATTATTCCTTTTTGTAGAATGGGAGTTGGCCGTGAAGTTTCAATCTCACTTGATGGAGTGAGGGATAAGAACATTATGCAGCTCAAGAAGCTCAATATTGATCTTTTCCCTGTTCGTTACAATGACAAATACTATACTAATGCACTTGCTTCTGGCGAATTTACCAAACTAGGCTCATTTCCCTGCTTCTTTTGCACTCTCTATTTATTTTTCTTTTCATTTTACAACTTCATGTTTAAAGGTTTTCTTTCCCACATTGGCTTGCTGTTTCATTCTCCATTAAATCAGACTATTTGTATATATTAATCTTTCATTCGTATTTTTTGGGGTTCATTTCACAGTCATTGTTGGTGGTTTATGTTGATGGGCTCTTATTAATAGCTGAATTGTGATTGTAAAATGCGGATTGCTATAAAAAAAAAATTGTTGTGATTCCATTGTTACCTACGTGTCTTCCTCCACATATTGTTTTTGATTATCGGTTGAGTTTCTGTCCAGATTCATAGTGGCACTCTGGCCCCTTAGATGGCAGAATTAGGGGTGTAGTGTCCTTCATGTTTTCCATAAGGAATGTTCGGACATAACGATAAAGATTTGGAGAATGCATTGCCCTGCCTGTGTTTGGTGTGCCTACTGGTTCCTGCACCCAATACCAAATCCCAGTTAAGAACAAAAATATAAAAAAAAAGATGTTACTGTTACTCCAATGTTTCACTTGCATGCTCTCTTTATGAGTTTCATTGTTTTGTATTACTTGTGTAATGGTTGTTCTAATTTGATTGATGTCGAACTTATAATTATTTGGCTGGGATGTAAGATAGTTGATGTATTAAATTTCTTGCTATGTATACTCTCAACTCTATCTTAGCTTTACCTGACATGTTGTGAGAAATGAAAACAACAATATTGCCAAGAAATGTAGGTACTCCCTCCCTGATTTTGCAATTTTGCATGTGCCTGCGAAATGTTTCATCTCAAACTATATTTTTTTTTTAGCTTACATGAGTGGTATGTCTAATTTTCTGAATATGATATTTTTGTTAAATTACTGTCATTTATAGGTGTTTGTTCCTCGGTTGATGATTATAAAAATTCTGAGTTGTAAATTGCTTTTTATATTCTGTAATTTTTGATACTGAAATTTGTGGATAATAATTTATTTGCTTTGATACAGTCATTGAATAATTTAAAATGACTATTCTGTTGTTGTGTATCAACATTTTCTACTCCTTATTGTGGTCTGCGAATTTTGTGGTATCCATTGTTTAATTTACTGTTTGGTGATCTATCTGATGGAATCTTCATGTTGGCTGTGTGGTAGTTGTGCAAATTTTGATTGAAGAATTTTCTGATGGATAGTATGCATTTTCTGGTACCCACTGTCTGGTGGTGGATCCTCTTATTACAATATCATAACTGTGCTAAACGGTATTGTCATCCTAAACTGCCCATCGTTAATAAAACTACCTATAACTTCCTACAACTAACATAACCTCTGTTCAACTCCACATTATTAAAATATATAATCACACATTATTCCTTCCTGTATAAAACCTTGAAAGGTTTAGGACCACCAATCCCCTTGTACATATCATAAATTGACTAAGTTTGGAACAGTGACCAAAGTGCCACGTTTGGATAAAAAATTTACCAAACTGCCACGCTAACAGTAAATTTTGCCAAAATGCCACGCGGCATAATTCGCTACACAGTGTAGCGAATTACGTATGCAAGTAATTCGCTACACAGTGTAGCGAAATATGCCACGTCAGGATGCACAGAACCAAAAATGCCACATGTCAAATTTTACAAAATTCGCTACATAGGGTAGCGAATTTTGCAAAATTTGACATGTGGCATTTTTGGCTCTGACGTGGCATATTTCGCTACACTGTGTAGCGAATTACTTGCATACATAATTCGCTACACTGTGTAGCGAATTATGCCGCGTGGCATTTTGGCAAAATTTACTGTTGGCGTGGCAGTCTGGTAATTTTTTTGTCCAAACGTGGCAAAATGGTCACTCTCCCACTAAGTTTACTGCTAAAATATCTGTTACACCATGTTTCCTTCTTTTGTTTGTCAAGTTTTTCATCCATTTTCATCTTTTTCTTAACTGCTGTAATCTTATCTGGAAACTACCATGGGAAGATAGAGATGATTCTGATGCTCAGGCTGGACAAGGGATCGAAATGTGTGTTTATGAAATTTGTCTCCAATTTCAAAATTACAGGTGTGTTTATATGAAAATTTATGGTCTAGAGAGGAATTAACCTGTCTTTCTGATTCTAGAAGGGATTGAAATGATTTTGGGGTGTAATAGGATTGAAAAAGGAAATATATTATGGCCCTTTGAATCTGTTATTGTTCTTTTCTCAGATAACGTGACTTGTGGTAGTTAATGATCCATAGCTCTGTTCAATCTTGCTAGTGTATTTTCTGGTAGATAATGGTCGGCTGCTCCTGGGAGATGATGTGAAAAATACAACATTTGCATGCTTCTGGCCTTCAAGTCCTTTCATCAATGGTAATTAAAATGCTTACATAGTCATATGCTCTCTACTTTTTTGTGCTCTTTTCAACGTTAATCCGTTTTTCAATGTACTAGACATGATAAAGATAAAGAGGATAATGTGATGCTGAAGTAAAATTGATAAGATTCTTTGTGTGTTTTACAGGTTTGGTTCATGGGTGAATTCTCTCATATTTCAGTTGAAATTGACAATGTAAGTTAGTAATCTGTTTACATTTACTTTTAAGGTATCTGCCCTTATTTATTCAGAAAAAAATACATTAGTCATTGATTGTAGTTTTTAGTACTTCTGAAATTAATGCACTCTCTTTGACCTGAAGCTAGGTGTTTAATTAATATGTAACTAATAACTCTAGTTTCTGTCACTATCAACTTAATTATGATCACTTTGATTTTTCAATATTATTACTGACTGTAAGAGTAAATAAATAATTAAATAAATAAAAATACCTTCATTGACTAAAATTATTTATCATCTGGATTTTGCTTTCTCATTTATCAGCACTTGTATCGCTTATAACAGTTCCAGGGGACTGTTTGTCTTGCCCTTGTGCATACATCTTGCATTTAACAGCTTCATGCATCTCTTGTTAACTCAGGTTGTTTTGGAAAATTACGGGGATGTCAAGCAAGATTCTCAAATGGGAATGCGAAGTGAGGCTTTGTTCTTGGAGAATGATAGTGAATGACAGAGGACAACTTAACGTGCGTATGTAACCGTCCTTCTCAATTCTCATTATAATAGCTTATGTTTTGAGTTACTCGTCAGTCATAATCATCATTAACTTTTTTTTTTTTCCTTCTCCATAGAGAGGATGCCATGAACCCTGTATTTTGGTCACGAGTTTGCATACAAAATGTGGCAAAGTTAGCCAAGGAGGGTACAACTGTACGACATGTTCTGGAATCCTTGTTTCGCTATTTTTAACAATGCCAATCTCTGGTCTCCAGAACATGGGCTTGCTCTTTCTGTCTTGCTCGACATGCAGTCTATAATTGAAAATTCTGGTATTTGTTTTCTTGAGTGCTCTAAGATTAGCTTTCTCTTGAAGTATCTTTACCCTATTTGAACAGTTTATAATTGGGTTCACTGTAATTTACAGGACAGAATACACACTTGTTACTGTCTATTTTAGTCAAGCACCTTGATCACAAGAATGTCTTAAAGAATCCTAATATGCAGCTTGACATTGTTGGTGTTATTACCCATCTTGCTCAATAGACAAGGGTTCAACAAACCATGGTTATAATTGGTGCATTTAGTGATATGATGAGACACCTGAGAAAGAGCATACACTGCTCTCTTGAAGATTCAAATTTAGTATGTCTATAAATGCCTTGATCGCTGAACAATTGAATGTAATAGTTTGCATAACCACCTGAAAAAAGTACTATGTGCAGATTCTAAGTGTAGACTGAAACTCGATGCTACATATATACATATATAGATATGTAAAATAGTGGATAATGTGTATGTGAACTTGGTGTTGATCTAAGATATGAATTAAGATATAGAGTACGTGTTGTGTGTGATATATGATTATATCATTCATGGGATTATATGATCCTCATGTGCTCTTAAATGCATACATACATTTAAAAAGGTGGTACTGATAATTTAAAGCTGGTTTTGTTATAAATTATTGGTTGAATAGCCTTATAATTGCATTTGTTTGAGTAATTATAATTGTACACATTGCATAACATTTAGTGCAAATAATTGTTTGTAGCCTCTATAGAACTAAATCTTGAATAGGCATGTTGAAGAAGGGGGAAGTTAGGTTATCTTGATAATATTAGTATCATCTGAGCTTTTCTTGTTAAAATGAAGATGCGCTGAATGTTTGGCTGAGGCCTGACTAATGAAAAGGGAGGATTATAACGACTTCGAGTGGGTAATAACTATAAATATACAAGTTGATTTTATTTTTATATTTAATAAGTAAATAGCATGATAATTAACTTTAATTTGATTAAAAACAATTTTAAATAACAATTAAAAATTGTATTTTGTTTTCATTAGTTTGCAATGTGATTTACTTTAATCTTAAAAAATAATTATAATGTGATTTGTTATGGTGTTAAAAATATATTTTATTAAAATGTATTTAAAATCTTTCATTTGGGATAAAGGTGTAGTTGATGTTTTATTTAAAATCTTATATGGTTGTTATAAAAAAAAAAAAATCTTATATGGTTAAAAAAATTTATAAAAAGAAGTTGATAAAAAAATAAAATAATAATCAGACGAGTTTTCTATTTTTTAACTTTGAAAATATATTTTCAAAACTAAATTATCAAGCAAAGTTTTTTGTCTGCCTACCTTTACCTACTTCTCTAACATGTTAGAATATCAATAATCTATCCAAATATATATAGATATAAATAGTCAAAGGGTTAGTTTTTTCTGCAGTCAATGTAGATAAGTTATCTACATTGAGTCCAAAATGACGTCGTTTTGAGACGAAAATCAAGGTATTTTTAATTATAATTTATTTCAGGGTTATAATAGTTTTTCTCATTATAATTTTTAACACAAAACGTATCTTTTTGAGAATGAATGTACATAAATTATCTATATTCACTGTAAAAATATTAAAGCCATAGTCACATCTTTTTACACCAATATAAATTATACTCTTAATCTTAAAGTTGATGGTAAAAACATAATATAAGAAGATTGTTTTCATGCTGTATAATATATTTTTGAATCTAGATTTTTTTTTCTTTAAAATTATGTGTTTTGTTACGATAATTAAGATGAATAATTTATATCAACTTAATAAACTAAATTGATAATTTTATTAATAAAAAACACTAATATTTTAAAATTTTAATTTCTATTATATTGAATTTTTAGTTTTTTTGGCTTACTTAGTTTTTTTGGTTGAGAAATTTCTGAAATTCAAGTGTTTGTTTACATACTGCCACTATACATGATTAATTCTGAATAGCATTGTTATTTTTCTGTTTTAATCAAAGTAATAAAGCGGTGTAAGCAAACCAAGTTGGCACTTGGTGTAGTTGTTTCTTTGTAATTGTAAAATTGCAGAAAAAACTAGATAACCCTATTCACCCCCCCTCTAGGGTTATTTCCAGCTTCTTACTTACATTCTTGGTAGCCACTTGGATAACAACAATTATACAAACTTCAACAAAATTATGTATACTTCCGTCAAAATTTACAACTTTACAATTTATCAGCTAGACATTTGACTTACTGTACTCCAGAATTTATTGATTAGCGAATGCACTTTTGCTTTCAACAATTGCAGCTCTACGTTGAGATTCAGATTGCATTTCTATCCATTCTGCATGCTTCTTCAGATCCCTGCAAAATTAACATAAATATCAATGAATGGATATTTATGCACAATTTAGCCAAATATTAAGTGTAGGTTATATGCTGAAAGAGTAACACACTTGCAACGTGGGACGCGACATTCTGAGTCCCTACAATTCTTCGAGTGTGCAGCTAGTCCCAACCATGCCTTCTTACAATACTGGCAGCCCCCCCACCAGCTTTAATAGTGCACTTACTGGCATGAGAGAACAATTTTTTAATTTTAATGCATTTTGGATAAGAGCAGGGCTGAGCTTTAGTTGGGCGACATTGAGATGCATGCAATAAAACTTGTAGAAATTCCTGCATCTGCATGACCAATTAATTACATGGTAAGTCAGCAAGTGTACATGTTATGACAAGGAAAAGGGGGGAAATAAAATTATAAAATCCACAAAAAAGGTAGGTTTGAACAAAAATCATTATTGCAAACTAGTCATAAAAAAATACATTATTGCAAACTAGGTGGGCATACCCATACAGGATCCTGCTTTAACTCTTGATTCTCTGACCGATGTTCTACTGTTGAACAAGTTTGACTCAACTTGTGTGTATGGAAATTAGCACCTCTCTTCTCATAGCATGCAGAGCAGACAGTGAACTCACGGCAAATCTCACATTTCCAGCTTTGTTGGAATACATTATTGTTAGAGCAAATGCTACATGGAACAGCAAGCAGATTATTTAGATGATGGAGGATCATCATTGAGGAATACTTGGCATGGCGGAGTGTGTCAAACTGAAAGTGATTCTTTTGGCAGAAACTCAAAAAGTTATGCCTAATCTCAAATAATTCATTATTAAGGATCATATCATTCTCCTTAGTATCAGAAGGGATATCATCCACGAGGACCTGAAAAAGGCACACAATTCAAAGATGTATATTATTTTGCATGAAAACACTAATGAATGAGAAAATCATATGAACCTAGCATCAAGTTTAGGCAATTACCTGACAAAGTTTATGCCTCTTGCCACTAAGTGAAATGTGCGAGTCAGCAGTATGGCATCTGAAATATTGATACAAAAGTAGATGAAATAAGCCCATTTTTTTGTTTCTTATCCCAACTGTCAAAACTACTTAACATTAAACAAAAAGAACTGTAGTGCAAACGTATGAAGAAACATAAGATGAGAAAAAGAAAAAAAGAGAAGACACCAAGAGGTGCATAATCAAATTCAATTTGTGCTTTGTCCTTGCTTGAAATGGAATGATATAATCACTAAAGCGGGTGCCCAATTTTATACTTTTTCTCACAGAATCGGGGAATTTGAGGTAAAGTAAGTACCAAAGAAATTGGATAATGGTAAATTAATTGGAACTTAGAAGGGATAATATATATCCAATGAAGTATGGAAGTGTTTAGAGGATAAAGGAATAACTATGTGAGAAAATGCCACGTGAGTGGAGGATTGGCACTTTGATACCGATTCAAAAGAACAACAAAGACGAACAAAATTGTGCAAGCAACAGAGAATTTGAAGTATGTCTCGCCAACAAAACTTCTAATTAGAGTAAGCAAAACCAGCACATGTATAACCAAAATTCAAGTCAAGGGAGTAAAGAGAGGAGAGAAAAAACAGTCCAAATACGTGCTTTTTAAGTTATCATTACCTTTCACACTCCTGAAATTTCTTGCATTCAGTGCAAAACCATCTCCTCCCAGACACTATCACTTCATGGCAGTGCATGCATGCATACTGAAGGTGAACTACGATGAAGTCTTCCTTGACAGGCAATATAGTTTGGCCCAGCTAATATATAGAGTGGAAAAAAGAAAATGAAGAAAGATCAATTAATAACAAAAACACATTAAGTATAAATGTAAATAACTTAAACTCTCACATATAAGAACATTGCAAAATTTTATTCAGTTATGTATAAAAGGATATATCCCATTCCATTAGCATGTTTCATCTGTGTAAATGTAGAGACACTAAAAGACAGAAATCCAAAGCTCGGTAGATTGTAGGTAAATAACATATTAGTCTGGGACTCACTAATAAAACATGTACTATAGAAGAAAATTTCACAGAACCAAATATATAGTAGAAGAAGTAGAATAATGATGACATTGGTAATTAAAATGCTATATTGAAATACTAAATGTGGGTATCTTTGTTTCAGTAACTAAGAAAGAAATTATAAACTGACATGAATCATATGCTATATACTTAAAATAAAACTGAGTGAATAAGTTTCCAATGAGTATGGAATTGTAAACTTTTATTTCAATACAGAAGATGTATAGAAACCATTAAATGAAATAGGGGTCTTTCACTTTGATGAACTAAGGTTTAAGTTAGTAACAGGGATAATTGGATGGTAAAAAATTAACACTTTGATTTTTACGGTCCAACGGAAATACAAAGGGAGATTGCATTTCTTTTCTTGTTGACCAAAAAGGGAGGTTGCATTTAACCATTAAAATTACTCATCACACCTTTTCATAACCAGTTCAAAATCTAACACATATCAATTACTCATCACAAAATCTACCCTCCGAAAGGTATAAAAGGTGGGATAGGACGAAAGAGGGCAGGACACTGTATAAAACATGCGGAAGAATGGTTATGATATTCATGAAGAACAACTTATAGCTCTATGAATCCAAGAAGTTAACAACTTAATCCTTCAAAGTACTGCACTAATTCCCTTCATTATGAAAGCCTGAACTATGACTTCTCTTTAAGCCTTGCAAAACCAAATTACTATCGCGACTACATCTAATCTTAAAGAGTTATTCAGCATCTCATTAAATAACTAGCTCAAATTCCATGAGGGAGATTTTTCAAATAACATGCTGAAGCTATTTAAGCAGATTCAACTATGAAGAGCTACTTGAACAAATGGATCAAGTTGAAAGACAAGGAATACATACTTTCTGCATCACTAGAATGTCTTTGGCAGTGCCTTTTGAAGGATTTACATATCCCATGGCCTTTAAAGCTCTTTTTGTCACTTTCTTCAACTCCCTTTCATAGTCTCCTCCACTTTTTTGTTCAATGTTCCTGGCATGATCCATAGCAGCACCAGACCAATAGTCTCCATCAAAGTATGGCAAATGAGCAGTAGTTACCTTGAAGTCACATTTTTCACTAGGAACAAA
Source organism: Gastrolobium bilobum (assembly GCF_033153095.1). NCBI lineage: Eukaryota > Viridiplantae > Streptophyta > Magnoliopsida > Fabales > Fabaceae > Gastrolobium > Gastrolobium bilobum. Next base: position 12,947 of record NW_026897532.1, read on the forward strand.
GAAACGATCATATATGTTGCTTAAACCAACAACAATATTTTCATCAGCAGCCTTTCTTAGCATTGAATGATACCTACATATATTATACAAACAATATAAATACTCAATGGTTACATTGCAGTGCTGATTTTCCAAAATAAGCATAAAAACCATCTTCCATTAAACCCCATCTAGTTTGGGCAAGGGTGAGGGCAATCTCTATACGTTGCCTTATCTTTGTATATTTACAAAGAAACTGCTCCAGGTTTGCTCACTTTTCCCAATGCAAGCATGCTATATATATATATATATATATATATAAGCAAATTAAAATACTCTATAACATACCCTTTCGTTATTGGGATATGGCTAATGTAGTGCATACACAAGCACATAAAAATTCAACACACGTACGTATAGAGAAAGACAGGCATACCAGTGCCGTAATTTATCATTCTTCGGAGTCTTTTGATTGCCAGGATGACAATATAGTAAATAATCTTCCCCCTTCGAAGGAGGACAGGCCCATATGTAGCAAGTTGTGAAGCCTCGTTTCTTGCAAAAATCAAGGTATCCAATCTAATGATAGAAAAAGAAAAAGAAAAACGTAAATAGAACAAATAGAAGGATTAAGTGTTCATTTTTGTTGGTTTAATTGACATAGTAAATGAACCCATGGTGAAATGTGGTCTAACAAAAACAAGTAACAAGTAATTAGCAACAGGATTTATAAGCAACATACCAATAACTCATGGTAAACGAAGGTTCGAAGAGCTTCTCCACTCGCAGCCGCCCTTTCAGGCCTAAAATACTTAACAGAATCAAGATATGAAATATATACACTACGCTGATTAGGGTTGCCGCATTCCGAGCCAAACTCCTGGACATACATTCCGAAAAGGCATACATCCACTCCTTCAATCTGCTGAAACAAAAGAATAACCTGAAACAAAAGGAGCCACTATCACTTCTTCTGAATAATAGACACAATGGTGGAGATATTAACCTCTGTACTTACTCTTGATCTATAAGGGAACTCAGTAGGATAGTTTTCCTCCAAAAAGATGTCCCGAAACTCGTTCTTCACTTTCAATTGTTTGTCAACAGATAATACTACTCTAACAGTTAGATTTTCTGCTGCTAAAACCTGGCAAATTGGAGTAGTACATGGCAAATCAGAAAATATATAATTTTATATATTTTTTTTTATAAAAGGATATAGGTAAAAGCAATTGATAAAGATCAATAACAATAATATCAGAAGAATAATATCTTGCATGTTTCTTAGTACTGGAGTTCTTTTACGGAAGATTATTAGTTTACTATTACTTTCAATTTACTTTCTTGCATAAGAATAAGAAAACGTTAAAACATGTAAGTTTATGTGCATGCATGTTATTGCGGTAACATAGGTATTCAACCACTTCAATTGAACAGTATATATACTCCATCTTACCTCATCAACATTTTCATTCCCTTCAACTTTTGGCCTATCTTCTCTCTCTTGCATGAGACGACTAAAAAGTCTTTTCTCAAGGTGCTCGCTGAGCATGGTGCTTGGCAAGTCCTTGGCACAAAAAATAGCAGTCTTTGGTAAGGGTACATGCATTCCATTTTTAATGTCCTTTAAGCGGCATATAGGACATATGTACTCAGCTCCGCAATCCAACTCTCTTTTATTGTTAAAGAGTGCACATATTTGATGTTGCCATCTTTGGCATTTATCACATTGTACCCGCTATAAGAAAAAAGAGTAAAAAAGAGTGAGTTTAGAGTTCTCTATATAAAGCTGAGTTATAGTGTAGCGAGATTAAACTTACCGCTTCTTCAATAACTTCATCATTTTTCCTTCTATCAAGAAGTGTCTTGGAAACAGATACCCCATTGAATGTGATGTGCTCGCTTCGAGAATTATTATAGCACAAGGTGCAAAAGCAATTCTGTGTATCAAACTCTTCTGCTTTTTTATAATAATAGTATGCATTTCGCTTGATGCGGTTGTCGCAACTGAAGCAATGAATTGGCACTGGTTCAAACAATAGCTTTTGCATTGAACATAAATTGCATGTGTTAGCATCCATTCCCGTTTCTTCCTCAGACGTATTCTGTTACAAGAAGCATCAATTTATATATGCTAAATATATTCAAAAGAGTATTACTCAAACAGATCAAGGTAATAGAAAACACTAGAAGGTGGTGTACTAACCTGAATAAATTGCTTTCCCAGACTCATAATGTGTTCTTTTATTTGATTACTAGTGAAAATCTCAGTTAAGGAAACAATATTAATTGTTGCATTTGAGAACTTTTTTTCCATTTGTTGATCAGCTTTTGGCTCAATGACTTTGTTTGTAGCATTTATCCCAGCCTCCTGGTTGAACCCAGTTCTGTCTTGTATGCCCTTATTATCAGCAGCAATAGTGTCGTTGCAAAGAGTATGCATAGTGGGGTCTGGCTCATCTGATATATGAACAACTTCCAAGTCTTCAGAGCTAATTATTTCACTGCTGAAAATCGGTTCAGATGTATCATCAGTCTTCATCTGACTAATAGAATCAAGCACTATATTTGAATCATTAGGCTCAATGACTTTCTTTGTAGCATTTATCACAGCCTCCTGGTTGAACCCAATTTTGTCTTGCATGCTCTCCAACTTTGGTCTCTTGGGTGGTGGTAGCTTGGCTTCAGAGTTACCACAAAGGGCACGCTTATTTCTTGCAACAAAATCCACAATCATATTATCTGGAGATTCAGATTGGAGGGATTTTCCCGTTGTAGTATGAAAGGCCATAGACTCATTTTTCTGGGTAGTCCTCGAAGAACCTCTATATTTTAACATGTCCATCTCCCCTGCCAAAGTAGTCAATCAAATGGGTAAACAATACATTATTGAAAGTAAAAATAATCTAGCAGAAAAGGAAAAATAAAAGCAAAAGTGGGCACACACGCATTGAACTTAGAAAGAAATCAAAAGCTTATACAAACATACAATCATTTGCAAGCTGCTGAGGAAAGACAGAACAATTTGATTTGGAGCTAGCTTCCACATTGCATACCCCACCAGAAACAGGAAAGTCAGAAAACAAATCCATATCACTACGTGTAGGGATTGATGAACAGTTATCAGGCGAAAAAACTTGCTCTTGAACAGCAGGAGGGTGAGATAGCCCACCGTTTGGATATCCATATTTCTTGTTTACAGTCATTGAACAATAATCTGTGGCATTTATGATAGGACCAGCCACTTGAAAAGCAAGTTCGGGTAGACTTCCATTAGACCAAGCATGTAATGACCCAGATGAGGGTACTGTCTGAGATGTGGAAGGAATAGAACTATCTACTTGTAGTTGACTGCATTTTGCCCCAAACACCGTATTTAGTTGAGTATGAAATCGTTGTATCAACGTCTGCTCGTTCCTATACTCCTCCTGCCAAAAATATAGACAGAAAAATCATCAACAAATAATAAAGATGCTTAGTTATCAAGATTTGGGCACAACTTGCATTTAATCCTCTTATTTCCTTGATAACAAATAGAAACCTCACTTGCTCAGACACAATTCAAGAAACAAACCTCTGAAGCAGCATCAATAAACAGCCACTCTTCCAGAATATTTGCAATATCAGATGCCTGTTGTATTGGCTCATAATAAAGTCCGGAACTAAGAATTGCAAATCTGAAGTAAAATTTAGTTAGTCTCAATTCAATGACAATCTTATGTTCAAGTGAATGACCTCACTATTAATTTCAGCATCTCTATGGTGTCAAAAGTTACACAAGTTTTTGTACCCAAAAAAATAGTTACACTAGTTCAGGTTAATATATAAACTTTCATATCACTTACATCTTATTTCTAATCAAATGACGGCAGTAGCCGATGTTAGAATGCTTGCGCCAGTCCATGGAGATCACTACTTGGTTTCTTTCATATTGGTGGCTTAAATCAAAACCTCTCTTCTGAGGAAGGATTGGGACAAATGATGAAGAATTTTGTGGAATTCGTTTGCAGGAATTCCCAAGATTAGAACCCTGGGTATACATCTTCCCGTTTTATCAGAAACTATTTATCCTGCAGGCGCTACAAGCCACTAGAAATAATTAATGTAGTTAAAGAAAATACCATAATGTTCATTATATGATATCAATACTCCGAATACAGAAAACGATATCATGAGAAATGTAAACATGCTCATAATTGAGTTTGCACACATACAAATACCAATGTGAAAAGCAATTAGAAATAGTTTAAGAATCATAATATAACGAAGAAGCCATCCATCTTAAAATGGCATCACAACCAAATAGAACAAAATTGGGTCATCAAAATTCAAAATTTCAAAAAGAAAAGGTCGTGACAAAGATCTAAGACTAATCTAAATTACATCATTCAAGTACGTAATCTTGGACAGCTTCCCTACTTGGAAGATATTGAAAAAATATCATTAGCATTTACAGAAGAAAATTGTTCTCCTTAGTTCCAAACTCTTCTTCCATATGGTAAGTAGCTTTACCATATAAGCAGAAAGAAAGGAAGGGAGGGTATCAACAGAGCTTGTATTCACGTATCATAATCAATTAAGTATCAAAGTAACACCACCATTTTTTTTTATCATGGTATCTCCATAAGAGATAATACTAATAAACATTTTTTGCAACTTATGAAAGGGTTTCCGTGAATCCCCTACCCCCTTTGTTTAAATAATACATATGTCTACACTCGAAATTATAAAGTTCTGTGTGTATGTTTTTTTTTTAATACTATGTATTGTAGTTTTGTACATCACCAGCAAAGAAATTTAAGTCTAAAACCTTTTATAAACCATGTATAAATCCTTCCCCGGTTCAACGTTATTCAAACTCAATGTGACCAATGTCACAAGCTCTAATAATGTTAACCTAGCTACCCAGAATAGCAGAGCTACTATTCAAATTTCACCACTGGAAAAAAAAAAACCACCCCAGTTGCAATCTCAGCTATTTAATGCCATATGTTTCATCATGAATTTAAAAAATATTAAAAAGAGTTCTTTGAACAACACGTGAAGTTCAAAAAATAATAAATTAAAGCAACCCCAGATTTAGAATGTCGAATTAATAAACTATAGAGCAATAAATAATTCAAATGGGGTATTAAATTAACAACTTCCTCAATTTTTTTATGCTCAGCTAGTCAACTAAAAGAATTTAAAAAAAAAAAATAGAATCTTTACAATTCTTGACACCATTTACACTTCATCAACATCCAATCGCTTTCTTTATCTGCAAAGCCTCACTTTCTTTAATTCAAAGCAGAAAAAAAATCGCTTAATCAGGTTAATAATTTGAATTTTTTTAATTAACAACAAAATTAGATTAATAGAAAGACTCAATTCACAATTCAATTCGTTCCCATTGGCCCTCACTAATCAATTGCGTGGCCAAAAGAAAAATATAAGAAATCGACGGAAGAAGGGGAAGAAGATGATCTTGCTTGGGAACATATAATAACACCTTGTATATGATGTCTATTCAAGAACCGTGAATTTGAATATCAAGACAACAAAGAGATATTTGGTTGTTGTTAATAATTTGAACGTTTCAAGAAAAATTCCTAATCAAGGTTGTTGTTATTTTAACAAAAACCATATTCTCTAAATAGCCCGTCCACCCTCTTGCATTGGGCTAACCATATTGGGTTAGTCAATTGGATCGATATATATTCAAGATATTTTTATGTCAAGTTAGGAGAGTAATTGTTATGATTAAGCAATTTTGTTAATGATATAATTATACTAATTCTAATGTTATAAAATTACTGATACTATAAGATTACAAATTTTCAATTATTATATAATTACAGCTAAATCAACTCCTGATGCTATGAAATTACATATCTTCAATAACTCACACCAAGACAAGAACTCATAATTCCTATTCCCCTGATCCACGTTGATAAAAATCAAGAATATTGACTGACCAAAAATAATCTTCTGGTCAATAAAATTCCTAATCATACTTTGACTGCCAATTTTATTTGCCTAAAAACTGAAATAATATGCTCGAGTTATATGCTTCTTTGCACCGAGATCAGTCCAAAAACGAAGGATTTATTTTGAAATATAACAACTTTGTTGTCTCTAAATTTTGAATAATAACACCGAAGTTTGGGAAAAAGGCTGGACGGGCTATTCAAGAAGGTGGGTCATCCCACCAGAATTTAACTGCCCTCATTGATGATTTAAAACGATTAAGGGACTCTAAGCCTCTTGATTAGGAATGTAATTAATTCGAACGGCTTAGAAATAACGCAGAGTTCAGCTCGTTAACAGAAAGAAGAAATCGACGTTAAAATTGCGGGTTTTAGGAATAACAGCTTTTGGTGGCTGTTCATGGAGATGAGACAAAGCTTGCTTTCAATATCAGAAAGCGCAAGAAAAATATAATAAAATAAAGAACAGTGATAAAGAGAAAGTGAGAGAGAGAATGGAACCTGTCAAGTTTGTCGTTTTTTTGTCACTTTGTGCGTGAATCTGTGTGTGTGTCGTTTTCTCGAATTACGGAACAGAGAGAGTTTTGTGTTGTGGGTTTAATGGCTTAGGGTTTAAATGAATTAATAAAAAAAAGTAATCTTATTATATCCGGCCCGATTATTGATTTTAATAAAGGAAAAAATATCTATTTTTTTAAAAGATATAAGTTTATATCCTTTTAGATACTAACTGCTGATTTCCGTCCATCAATGATTATAACCTATTGGGCCAAACTTAATGGGCCAAATTTATTTTTAATTAATTAATAATTTTAAACCAATAAATTATAACCGTCGATGGACGGAAATCAACGGTTAGGATCTAAAAGGATATAAGTTTATATCATTTAAAAGGATAGATGTTATTCCCTTTAATAAATTATAATTGTTACATTAATGAAAATCAACGATTAGGATTTGATAGTAACAAATAATAAGAAAAAATAATAATAACTATAATATCTTCCTATTTTATTACCTTCTCCTTATTTTATTAATACATTAGGTGATTTTTCTCTCTCGATGAGTCTATATCTTCTCTCCTTTTTTTCTTTCCGTAGGCCTGGACTCTTTTTAATCATGTACTATTATCGTAATTCGTAAAAATTTCAAAATTAAGAAAAAATATATATTGTACAATCAATAATGCATTGTCTTTTTGTTTTTTTGGCATTCTGTTTTCAAAAATAAATAAATTACATATTGTCATATGAGAATCTGCAAAAATAAATAAATACAAATGAAAGGTCAACCTATTTTCCAGAGCAAATAATACAATATTGTCTACAAGTTTGAAATAATATCCCTATGCATGTGACGCGGCTCAATTCGTCAAACTCTAATGTTTCCGCATCCACGTCACACCACGTTCTTAATATTTAAGCTTTACATTTTCAAATTTTGCTTTCACTTTTTCTCGCCAATTTCTTCGAGAGATACATGTTTCAAAAGTAATATTTAAAAAATACTTATTTCCTTTTTTTAAGAATTTATAAAAAAATAAGACAAAATATTTGTCCTTTTAATAGTATGGTCATTTTAGTTAAAACTAGTATTTTTTATTTAAAATTTAAATTTAAAAAACTCACTTTCTCCCCTCATGATTTCTATTGTGTATCTGTTTTTTTATTTAAAATAACATAATTTCATGTCTTTTAAAAGAATCAATCCCTAAAAAATAACAAAAATAAATCGTATTCTTATCATTTTTATAATATCTTAAAATAATATAAAAATATGATAACATTTTGATAATTATAAACGAAAACATATAAAAAACATAAAATAAATCAAACGCCACCTTATTATTTTGTATTGCCCTCATGTACAAAAATATCTTCAGAGTTGTCCTATCAGAGTCTCACTCTCTTCTTCTTCTTCAAATATAAGAGTACCTACTGCATGCATAAGCACCGAAAATTTGCTCTTTATATACGTAATGTGTTTTGTAAGTCACTTTGAGCAAGGACCTGCCGTCAGTCTTTTGAATCTTTGTGTAAAATAATAAGAGATGAGAGGAATATTGAAATAAAAATGTATGTTAAATTGATTCAGGAGAGTATAATATATAACAAAATATTAATGAGTTTAACCTATATCTAACCTAAATTCTAATGAAATAAGCAAATAGATTTTTACAAATAATAAAGATATTCTTTCCAACACTCGCCTTCAAGCTGAAGTGTATAGATCATAAGTAACAAGCTTGAACAAGAAAGACTAAGAAACATAATATTAAAATAAACGAGTGGGGGTTGTAACAACTCTACAACTCACCCTAAAGAAAAATAATAAACACAATAAACTAAAATAAAATATTATCCACATCTCGAATACTTTCCCTAAAGATGGAGGGACACCTCATCTTGGGAAGAAAGAAAACTAAAACGAAACTTCACGAAATATAAGTCGGAGAAATTGACAATAAATCAATTGAAATGACCATTAGTCACGAAATCACATTGCTGCATTAGAATACAAGCCAATAGAGTCACTTTAACTGAAAAAATCCGCGAACCAGGCAACAATTGAGAAAGCATCAGCCAAAAAGGTTGGGAAAGACATTGTTGCAACTGGGATACAAGCCGACGGAGCCAGTGTAACTAGAATAATCCAAGGACTAGGCAACAACGGAGATAAATGTTCCCCCAAACGAAATTTTGAGTCAATGTTTACTGATGCTTTTAGATTTCAAAAAAAATAAATTTACAAAGCCAATATATACAAAAGATGTTATTTGCACAATAATCATGACACAAATTTTGCATGGCAAGATTAAGGTACTAGCCAATTCTCCTTTCTATAATTCATTCTCCATGAAACTACAGTCAAGTGTACCGAATTGGGTTACTAAATTTTGATAGGATCTAAAGTTATTGTTTTTACTGACCACTCGGCATTGAAGTATATCATAAGTAAACAGGATGCAAAGCCACGACTGCTACGTTGGATGCTTCTTTTCCAAGAATTTGCGCCAACATTGGTAAAAAAAAATTTTAGAACTTGCTTCTTTTTCCAATACCCATCACCGCCCCATTCCTCCATCAAGTAGAAACCTTCCAACCACAAACCAACAGACCTCCATACAGCCCCCAAAAGATCGCGCCACACCAGCCAGTGCCACCACTCTCAACAAAACTCAGCCACCTCCTCCAACCAACGAACGAACCCAACCTCCATCCATAGCCACCATTCAAATCACCGAGCCACCCATCTCACCATCCTCCTTCCATCTCAAGCTCACAGCCCACCCATTTAATTTTTTTTTATTTCCTCCTCCATCTCACAGCCACAGACCCAAAACCATCGCACAGCCCCACCTCACCACCTCACCATCAAGCCATCAAACCCTCACCCACCACCACCACCACCGAGCTACCTCATCATCTCCACGGACCACCTACAGCCCACCACCTCATCCTCTGCCATCATGTTCGGTTGCTCAATTATATTCCTCTTCTCCTCGGTCCTCATCAATTGAGTTCCCCATTATGGGTTTGATTTTTGCATCTCAATTTCTGCATATTTCGGTTACATGGGCAAGATTAAGGTACTAGCCAATTCTCCTTTCTATAATTCATTCTCCATGAAACTACAGTCAAGTGTACCGAATTGGGTTACTAAATTTTGATGACTTGGTGAATATAGGATGTTGATTCTGCATTGACTTATATTGTGGGACTGAACAGTGAGCATGAACCTGACAGGCATAGTGTTGATTTTTTTTACTTGAGTGGTGCATGGTTACCACAATCTGCATACATATGAAATACTTGGATTGAATATGGTGTTTGAGCTATATAAATTTTGCTTAATAATGGGTTTGTGCATAGAATCAAGGAATTGAAATGCTTAGCAATTCGGTTGAATGCCACATGGATCTTCTAATATGATTATAGCTGAGCTTTGATTAAAGGATTTTACTGGTGATTTGATAGCTTGAGTAATTAAGTTTTGTTCTTAGGTTTTAGGATCCTTGGATTCTCAAATTTTTATTCTGATTGGGATATAAAATATTCAATTCACACAGGTCCATACTAGTATTGAATGCATCGTGAGACTTGTGTTAATTTTTGTTGAAGTTTGTATTTGGGCATAATTAATATCACAGCATGTTTCTGAATTTTATTGGCTAAGTTTTGTGTCCTTAAGTCTCATTGAAAAGTAAGCTAAGTAGTTGACACTTAATAGGATTTGGATGGTGAGCGTGCATGCCTGTGACTTAAACAACTACCTTATACTTGTGTGCATGTCCAAACAAAAAAAAATTCTTGGAAAATTCATGAAGATTGCTTTCGTTGGAGAATACTTGTTGCTTAGCACTTATCATTTTGGCACACTTCACAATGAATAAAATGGTCATTTCATGTTGATTGAAGTGTGGATTAACTTCACCTAATTCATATTATCATTTGTGCTCTGTTTATGTCAATAATTGTTGTTGTTGACATAATAGGCTATAATCAAAAGTGAAGTTGGAAATTGCATAGAGTTTGATATCTATGACTATAATTAATTGTGGATTATTGCTTAATGTTACATCAGTATTGGATGCTTGTTATAACCATCTGCCAGGAATGAAATTTCCACTACTATGAATTTGGATAGGAATCTTGGGACCACTGTTGAATCTGATTTGGTTTATTAATGGTTCGGTTGACAACATAGTATGCCACCAATTTCTGCCATGCCTATCTCACGGTCCAATTGACCAATTGGATAACATATTCTGTTTGCAGAAATTTTAGTGTAATGATTAAGTTCATATCCTTTATATTGTGGCTTTTGCATATACCTGGAGATACATTCAGAAATAAATCTGGGAATTATTAGTAAATGGAAGTTCTTACTTTTATTTGGCTGATGGTTAAAGTATATTATTGACTGCTTTATCTGAGAATTTGATAGATATGAGCCTTTATACCACTGAGACTGAGTTGATTGCTATGGTTTATTGTTTACAATAAATCTGGGAATTGGTTGGTATACCTGTGATTGTTTTATCCTGAAATTTATATGCCATGGGATTTTTCTGATTTTTAGGGTACCACTACAAAGCACAAGAGGCCAAAGGTTGCTGTAGATAGAGAGCTGCAACCAATCAGTAATATCTCCAAGAACAAAAGGCCAAGAGAAACAGCTTCCAAGGAGACACAACCTGCCAATAAAGCCTCACAGAATAAGAAAAGTAGAGCCACTACAACTAGAGAGGCACAACCCACCTTTGATAAGGATAGGTTCTTATCCATAGAGTGTCAAGAGAGGTTTCACACTTGGTTTCTTCCCAAATCTCTCATCAAGGAGAGAAAGATTGACCTTGATCAGCCAGAACAATCACCAATATTAGAAGTGATCAAAAGAAGGAAGTGGGAGCAACTAGTCACCTTTTCATCTGTCAGCTACAGCTCTATTTTGAAAGAATTTTGTTCTAATTATCAACAAGAAAGATTGACCTTGAGAAACGATAAGCCCATATATATATATATATATATATATATATATATATATATATATATATATATATATGTTATATTTATAACTTTTTTTGCTTACAAACTCTTCTTATAACCAAATTTTAATCGTTGATTTCCATTAATTTTACGGTTATATTTTATTGTGTCATATTTATTAATTAATTATTAATTTTCAATAAATTATAACCGTCAGTTTGACTGAAATCAACACCTAAAATTTAATTATAAGAGTTTGTAAACGAAAATAACAATAATATAACATTTTTCATATATATATATATATATAAAATCAAAAAATACATTAGAAATTATTAAGACAAATTAAGTAAAATTAAGTCATATAATTAATAACTTTTTTTTTCGTACAGTATAATTATTAACTTTTAAATATGAATCTTTATCATACCTTAAAGTTATGATTATGTTTAGATTATTTATTTTGCATAATATTTTTTAAAGTTAAATATTTTGATTATAGAATTTTATTAAAACTATCAATTTAAATATATAATAAATATTTATTGAATAAAAACTTATTGTCGTAAAAAAATTAAATAATTCATACTGCTCGTATACCATTATTATAGATAATAAATTTAAACAATCCCTCGAATAAATAAGTAACCTAACTTGTGGGTCAATGACTTAGGGTTTACCCTAATCAAAATTACCGCTCTGTTTTCCTGCCAATTATATAGCAAATAAATCAATTAATAAAAAAGGATTCTTCGGATACCCAAAAAAAAAAAAAAAAATCTTCAGTGAGGGTTGTGTTTTTTTTTTTTTCTTTCAATTATTATTTTATTAATACAATAGGTGGTCTTTTTCTCTTAATGAGTCTATATCTTCTTCCCTTTATTCTTTCCCTAGGCCTAGACTCTTTTTTATAATGTACCATTATCCAATGTTTTAAAAATTGGTCCGGTCATTGATTTGGATGAGGTACTGGATCACTGGTTCAATCAGTGGGTCACTGGTTCAACCGGATGACCCGATAATTATATACAATTTTATAATTTAAATTTAAAAATTATAAACATACTCAAATGTCTAAAAGAAAATGATAAAAATTTCAAATATTTTAATATAAAAAATAATAAATCACATATTATTATTCAATAAAAGATCAAACAAAAATATAATGATCGTGATACGGGGATTTAAGTTCAGAAAATGACATCTCTAAATATAAATCAAATCAATTTTTTTACATATTGCATAATTGAGATAATATTAGTGTTATAGATACATAACTTATGTAAGTCAATAAGCAAAAAAATATTCAAATATGTCCATTATGATTTTTTTTGAAAAAAAATTGAAATAGTTTATAAATAGAGTCAATTTGGTAATTAATTATTAAAAAAAGGTATAGTGGTAAAAAAAAGTCGAGTTTCAGGTATCTTGGTATCGTGGCCTCATTTCAAATTAGTATATTGTTCTGTATTGTAAATTGTGTATGTGCTATCATAATTTTTTATTAATAAAGTACTTCTGTTTTCATATAGATCTTGTTAAGGAATTTGGGTAGAATTTTTTTTAAAACAATTGTATCAATCCAAATTTTCACCTTTAAAACACAACATATTGTCATTTTCTACTCACTTAGGATATGTATCGTAATGTTTCTATTTTTTAAATCAATTTTTAATTTATAAAACAAAAATAATTAGAAATTATGTTTGATAAATTCAATTTATTTTTCTATTCTAGAAAATTAACCAATAATTCAAGAACAAATTTTTTTAAATAAAAAATTTTATTTATTTATTCTCCTGCACATTATTTATTAAATACATACATTGTATAATATATTATCAGAATTAAAAAATTAGAAAAAAATATCTCTATTTATTAAACAGTCTCATCCTAGAATGTGTGTATTATCAAATATATATTTATATCTAAAAAAACTTTATAAAGATAAAAAAAAAGAAATTGTTTATCTCTTGATATTGATAAATGAGTTCCTATCATCAAAATCATAATGAATTAAAAATAGTATTTTAATATTTAATTTTAAAAATAACCCAGTTTTGAGGGGAGGCGTGGTTATAAAATTGGATTTTAGCAATCATTAACACAAAGAAGAATTGCACCATAAAAGATAGATAAAAAGTTTTATTGTGGTAGAACTTAACAAAAATAATGAATTATATGTGTAACAAATTATATTAAAAACTTAATATACTTTTATCAGGGTGATTCAAAGGCTATTTCACCCTTTTGCCCCTCATTAATTATTTAATAACCATTTTGCCCCTCATTCAAAACTATTTACAAATCTGCCCCTCTTTAATTGACTAAATTAAATATTTAATCGATTAAATAGTCAAATGAAGATTTAATCGATTAAATCTTCAACTTAATCGATTAAATCTTCCTCTTTATCAGAAGAACAACCTTATGCATGAGAGATTTAATCGACTAAATCTTCAAGTCAACGATTTTTGCCTATTTGACCATTTAATCGATTAAATTTTTGGCTTAATCGATTAAAGAGGGGCAGATTAGTAGATAGTTTTGAATGGAGGACAAAATAGTTATTAAATAATTAATGAGGGGTAAAAGGGTGAAATAGCCGTGATTAAAATCATAAAGAATATATAGTATTTGACAGAGGGACGGCCCACTTTTTATAGTTCACTCAATATTGATCAGAAAATTTAATGGTCAAACCATAATACTTTTTTGTTAATATGTCCACGAGTTTACCGAAAATAAAAATAAAAATGTCCACGTTATATCATGAAAACAATTTGCATGGTGTATTTGAAATGTCATTGTAAAACATACCGGGATACTGACCAAAATGCCACTGTTCATCAACTTTTTTACCTAAATGCCACGCGAACAGTGTTATTTCCCAATCTTCCACGGGGCAAGTTGGCTACTGTAGCGAACTCGGTTTGCTGACGTGTCACATTTTTAGTGGATAACAAGTATCAAATTTAAAAAAAAAAATGAAGTTCGCCTAGCATGTAGGCGAACTTGGTTAAAATCAAGTTGGTGTCCACTAGAAACGTGACACGTCAGCAAACCGAGTTCGCTACACCGAGAAGCGAACTTGTCCCCGTGGCAGATTGGGAAATAACACTGTTCGCGTGGCATTTAGGTAAAAAAGTTGAGGAACAGTGGCATTTTAGTCACTGTTCCATACATACCAGAGGATCGACCCATCTTACTTAATAAGGTAATTAAGGATTTAGGGTCATATAAAACATAAATAGTTTTTCATTTCGGATCTTACATTCAATTGAAACACATAATATGTCAATTGAACCAAAAATGTCATTAAAACTGGTCATATAAAACTTCTGAAACTTGAATAAAAAATGAAAATGAATATCCTTTCATACACATTGCCATTTTCTTGTCACTTGCCTCCAAATTGATGGTATCAGTGGGTAATTCACAGTTAAATCTACGCTTATTCAATTTAATAGCAGATTAATCAAACCAAGGAACAACATCAATTTCTGAAATAACAACATTTTATTCATTTTTGATGAACTCATATAAGAGTCACTTTCTCCTAATTACAGAAAAAGAAATGACAGACTCCAACCTATCATACAATGATAGGGAAATACAGACTCAATTAACAACAATGACCCAAAATTTTAACTAGAGTCTCCGAAGACACTACTCAAGACTCCAAGATGACTGCACAGTGACACCAAAATTACAGAACCAAATGACTAAGACCCATAACCAGATCCCTCTACAAAGCAATACCCATTTATAGGTCTTTGATAACTAGGCTGCTGTTGGGTGGCTCAATTTCTTGTTACTCATCGCCCCTCTACTGTGAATCCACCACAACATATTGGTAAGTGTGTTTCCATGTTCAAAATCATTTAAGTTTATAATCTTCTGAAGTGCAGCTTCGTTATTGTAAATTCCTTCCAGAGCATAGACATACCCCTTCAATTCTTCTGTAACTCCTTCCCTATTAAAAGCAGGCAAAGCCCACTCTACAAGCTCCTTAACATAATCAACATTTGACCATAGGGCTTCAGAAATAGGCAGTATGGGTAAGAGGTGAAAGGCAAGCTTATATTGTCTCGGCTCATCAGGAGCAAACCATAGTACACTTTCTCTCTTGTTAGACCACAAATCACATAGCTTGATCTCCTTTGTAAAATCTTCCTCGTACAGATTCTCCATCTTTCACATGACACCACATTTGAGCAGCATGAATTTCCAAAGCTGCAAGTGTTGATCCAATGGCAAAAAGATGGGAATCACCAAATGCAAGGCCCATCAATGCTGCAGAATAGTATGCATTTACAGCTTCACCAGTGTTCAACTGATATCTTCCATCTTGAAACACAGCTAACCCTACATCCCAAGAGTGCAACTAAAGGTCAAAACACCTTAAACTTGTATAAATAGATTTTAATTATGTGCTTAAGTTCATAAATCTTTCATTAGAGAATATGTTTGAGGCGTATACTTCCCACCCCACTCTGGGTCAATCTTAGCAAGCACTGCAATTCCGTAAATGATGTATCCCAAAACACAATGATGATTACAATAAGCTCGATACCAAGATTCATCACCAGCACTAGTACATCTTTGTTTGGTAATAATCCCACCCCATGTCTGATCATATAGAAATCCATCCCCATGAAAAGTTCCTGAAAGCTCAATGGCTTCTTTAAAAAATTGCTTAATCTTTGGAATCACATCAGTGAAGAAAACCTCTTCCGCAATCAATACCAACCTTGTTGCCCTTGCAATTAAAACTCCATTCCCCTTGATTGTTGGTTTTTTTGATGAATCTAGACTCTCAACATCCTTAGAAAGAGCTGAGACAATCTCAGCAAGGGATTCTTCACTGATACCTCTGGAAGAATGCCAAGTTATAGGAGCAGGAAAACCCACGAATCCCCAATCACACCAACAAGCTCCCCATCAATGCTTCTATACTTAGAGTCATCCAGAACAGCGACATATCTTCCTCCTTTGGACAAAAGTTGCAGATGAAGAGGGTGGGCTAAAAGCAGCAAATCACCCGACTTATCCTTCTCCCATTTATACTCCACACAAAATTTTTCTCCAAGAACAGCATCACCTGTGATGACACCGGATAGCATGAACTGAAACGGTCAAGTACACCCTCGTGTTTCAAATCAGAATTCGGCGAACAAGCTATCTGAATCACTACGCCAGAAAATGTATCAAAGGTGATCTTAGAAATGTTAAAACTGAGCTTGAATGGCGAGGAAGCATATAAGAGCCATGTTTGGCCGTTGTTAAAATGGAAGGAGAAATTCATGAAGGAATCGTTTGAAGAAAAGGAAAGAACGTCATGAACGGTTGTGATGGAAATTGTTTCTGTCACAGAAACAGTCAAATAGGGGCTTCCTCTGACTAGGAAGAAACGCATATTGGAAATATCCAAGGTGACGCTGAGGTCACTGTACGAAGATATCATGTGTTTCCTATTGGTTTTTTCTTCAGACGAAGAGATGGTGAGGTCAACGTTAAAAACTTGAACGATGCCATCGGAGTTGGCCGAGCGAGCTGGGTATGAAACAGAGAGTGAAGAGTTTGAGGACTTGAAGATGTATGGGTGAATGTACTCAGGTTGGTCACCATCTCCGATGACAAAGTTTTGGAAAAAGGAATTAGCAGGAAATGGAGCTGAGAGAAGGGTTGAGGAGAAAAATCTGGAGGGATTAGTGATGAGAGTGGAATAATGTGCTTCTGGGAAGAGAAATTGAATGTGGTGCTTGGTGTTAGCCATTGTGATTGGCTATGGTGGTGAATGAGTGTCTGAACGATGAAGAGGATGATGTTGATTCTTGCAATGGATAATGGGTGTGGTTTTTAGAAAAAGGGTTTTAATGGGTTTTTGGGAGAACAATGATCTCTTCAACTTCTATGTGACTCTGAGGAAAAACAAAAAACCTAACAAAATAAAGCAACAACCTCCGTGTGCATGTCTGCTGCAAGAAAGTGACAAATTTGATTTGCAAAAAAAGAAAAAGAAAAAGAATTAACAGAAATGAAAGTGACAGATTTGTAAAGTTTGTTAGTGGTTTTTTTATTTTTATTTTATTTTATTTTCTATTTATTTATTTTATGACTAAAGAGGCACCCTGTGATGTGACCTCTACCTGCTAAATATGATTTTGATTTCCCTTCTCTCTCTCCTCTCTCCACAACCATACGTTTCCTTGTTCTGATTATTTCAGTATTGTAAAGCGCTCTTCTTGGATAAACCCTTTCTGTTACCGCCGACCAAAACCCTTTCTTCTTTGCAAGCTTGCCAACAGCTCTGTTCACAGAAAACCTATCATCAGAAAAATACATACTTAGTTAGTTCTGTAGGCCTTCTCAACGTCGGTTGCTGGTACCTTTCGTATGGTTCCACCTCCATCCTTTTCCTTGTTCGAGCTTTTTGTTGGAGCATCTTGGTAGAACTCGTCATCTAGGTGGTAACTGGTGTGGTCTGATCTTGATTCAGATATCAATTCCAAACCCTAACCCCATTTGATTTTAATTTGGTTGAGCTACTGATTTCAATTCATAACCATTCATCCCTTTTTAAGTATTCTTTTGCTGACATGTTATTATTCCTTTTTGTAGAATGGGAGTTGGCCGTGAAGTTTCAATCTCACTTGATGGAGTGAGGGATAAGAACATTATGCAGCTCAAGAAGCTCAATATTGATCTTTTCCCTGTTCGTTACAATGACAAATACTATACTAATGCACTTGCTTCTGGCGAATTTACCAAACTAGGTTTATTTCCCTGCTTCTTTTGCACTCTCTATTTATTTTTCTTTTCATTTTACAACTTCATGTTTAAAGGTTTTCTTTCCCACATTGGCTTGCTGTTTCATTCTCCATTAAATCAGACTATTTGTATATATTAATCTTTCATTCGTATTTTTTGGGGTTCATTTCACAGTCATTGTTGGTGGTTTATGTTGATGGGCTCTTATTAATAGCTGAATTGTGATTGTAAAATGCGGATTGCTATAAAAAAAAAATTGTTGTGATTCCATTGTTACCTACGTGTCTTCCTCCACATATTGTTTTTGATTATCGGTTGAGTTTCTGTCCAGATTCATAGTGGCACTCTGGCCCCTTAGATGGCAGAATTAGGGGTGTAGTGCCCTTCATGTTTTCCATAAGGAATGTTCGGACATAACGATAAAGATTTGGAGAATGCATTGCCCTGCCTGTGTGTGGTGTGCCTACTGGTTCCTGCACCTAATACCAAATCCCAGTTAAGAACAAAAATATAAAAAAAAAAGATGTTACTCCAATGTTTCACTTGCATGCTCTCTTTATGAGTTTCATTGTTTTGTATTACTTGTGTAATGGTTGTTCTAATTTGATTGATATCGAACTTATAATTATTTGGCTGGGATGTAAGATAGTTGATGTATTAAATTTCTTGCTATGTATACTCTCAACTCTATCTTAGCTTTACCTGACATGTTGTGAGAAATGAAAACAACAATATTGCCAAGAAATGTAGGTACTCCCTCCCTGATTTTGCAATTTTGCATGTGCCTGCGAAATGTTTCATCTCAAACTATATATTTTTTTTTAGCTTACATGAGTGGTATGTCTAATTTTTTGAATATGATATTTTTGTTAAACTACTTTCATTTATAGGTGTTTGTTCCTCGGTTGATGATTATAAAAATTCTGAGTTGTAAATTGCTTTTTATATTCTGTAATTTTTGATACTTAAATTTGTGGATAATAATTTATTTGCTTTGATACAGTCATTGAATAATTTAAAATGACTATTTTGTTGTTGTGTATCAACATTTTCTACTCCTTATTGTTGTCTGCGAATTTTGTGGTATCCATTGTTTAATTTATTGTTTGGTGATCTATCTGATGGAATCTTCATGTTGGCTGTGTGGTAGTTGTGCAAATTTTGATTGAAGAATTTTCTGATGGATAGTATGCATTTTCTGGTACCCACTGTCTGGTGGTGGATCCTCTTATTACAATATCATAACTGTGCTAAACGGTATTGTCATCCTAAACTGCCCATCGTTAATAAAACTACCCATAACTTCCTACAACTAACATAACATCTGTTCAACTCCACATTATTAAAATATATAATCACACATTATTTCTTCCTGTATAAAACCTTGAAAGGTTTAGGACCACCAATCCCCTTGTACATATCATAAATTGACTAAGTTTGGAACTGACACAAAGTCCTTCTTTTGGATAAAAAATTTACCAAACTTCAGTAAATTTTGCCAAAATCTTTTTCGCTACACAGTGTAGCGAATTACGTATGAAGATAATTCGCTACATGGTCGTCAGGCTGGACAAGAATCAAAAATGTGTCAAATTTTACAAAATTTGTCTACATTAGGGTCAAAATTATAGGTGTGTTTATATGAAAATTTATGGTCTAGAGAGGGATTAGAAGGAATCGAAATGATTTTGGGGTGTAATAGGATTGAAAAAGGAAATATATTATGGCCCTTTGAATCTGTTATTGTTCTTTTCTCAGATAACGTGACTTATAGAGAGGAATTAACCTGTCTTTCTGATTCTAGAAGGGATTGAAATGATTTTGGGGTGGTAGTTAATGGTCATTTGCATGCTTCTGGCCTTCAAGTCCTTTCATCAATGGTAATTAAAATGCTTACATAGTCATATGCTCTCTACTTCTTTGTGCTCTTTTCAACGTTAATCCGTTTTTCAATGTACTAGACATGATAAAGATAAAGAGGATAATGTAATGCTGAAGTAAAATTGATAAGATTCTTTGTGTGTTTTACAGGTTTGGTTCATGGGTGAATTCTCTCATATTTCAGTTGAATTTGACAATGTAAGTTAGTAATTTGTTTACATTTACTTTTAAGGTATCTGCCCTTATTTATTCAGAAAAAAATACATTAGTCATTGATTGTAGTTTTTAGTACTTCTGAAATTAATGCACTCTCTTTGACCTGAAGCTAGGTGTTTAATTAATATGTAACTAATAACTCTAGTTTCTGTCACTATCAACTTAATTATGATCACTTTGATTTTTCAATATTATTACTGACTGTAAGAGTAAATAAATAAATAAATAATTAAATAAATAAAAATACCTCCATTGACTAAAATTATTTATCATCTGGATTTTGCTTTCTCATTTATCAGCACTTGTATCGCTTATAACAGTTCCAGGGGACTGTTTGTCTTGCCCTTGTGCATACATCTTGCATTTAACAACTTCATGCATCTCTTGTTAACTCAGGTTGTTTTGGAAAATTACGGGGATGTCAAGCAAGATTCTCAAATGGGAATGCGAAGTGAGGCTTTGTTCTTGGAGAATGATAGTGAATGACAGAGGACAACTTAACGTGCGTATGTAACCGTCCTTCTCAATTCTCATTATAATAGCTTATGTTTTGAGTTACTCGTCAGTCATAATCATCATTAACTTTTTTTTTTCCTTCTCCATAGAGAGGATGCCATGAACCCTGTATTTTGGTCACGAGTTTGCATACAAAATGTGGCAAAGTTAGCCAAGGAGGGTACAACTGTACGACATGTTCTGGAATCCTTGTTTCGCTATTTTTAACAATGCCAATCTCTGGTCTCCAGAACATGGGCTTGCTCTTTCTGTCTTGCTCGACATGCAGTCTATAATCGAAAATTCTGGTATTTGTTTTCTTGAGTGCTCTAAGATTAGCTTTCTCTTGAAGTATCTTTACCCTATCTGAACAGTTTATAATTGGGTTCACTGTAATTTACAGGACAGAATACACACTTGTTACTGTCTATTTTAGTCAAGAACCTTGATCACAAGAATGTCTTAAAGAATCCTAATATGCAGCTTGACATTGTTGGTGTTATTACCCATCTTGCTCAATAGACAAGGGTTCAACAATCCGTGGCTATAATTGGTGCATTTAGTTATATGATGAGACACCTGAGAAAGAGCATACACTGCTCTCTTGAAGATTCAAATTTAGTATGTCTATAAATGCCTTGATAGCTGAACAATTGAATGTAATAGTTTGCATAACCACCTGAAAAAAAGTACTATGTGCAGATTCTAAGTGTAGACTGAAACTCGATGCTACATATATACATATATAGATATGTAAAATAGTGGATAATGTGTATGTGAACTTGGTGTTGATCTAAGATATGAATTAAGATATAGAGTACGCGATGTGTGTGATATATGATTATATCATTCATGGGATTATATGATCCTCATGTGCTCTTAAATGTATACATACATTTAAAAAGGTGGTACTGATAATTTAAAGCTGGTTCTGTTATAAATTATTGGTTGAATAGCCTTATAATTGCATTTGTTTGAGTAATTATAATTGT